>NW_026924594.1:0-243265 GCF_032062105.1 Saccostrea cuccullata | reverse complement strand
CAGATGGCACTTTACAATGTCAAATGTGCATGATTTAGAAGATTCAAGATATGACAACACCTTCATCTGCAGTTTTGAGGGAGGTAACTCCATGTGGACTACTGAAGGAACATTCAGAACAATTGAAGAACTCTGACTTTAATTTTGTAATTTTTCAAACATACTAATGCAGAATCATATATTTATACTTATAATTTTTTAAGATAAGAATCATTTTCCACTCTGTACATTCACAATATAGAAGCCTTTAATGAAACAGTAGCTTAGGCCTAGATAAATAAATTGTGTGTTTTGGTTCCCCGACCTACCCTTTACATGTAATATAAGAGCCGACCCTAAAAAAAATTTCTGCTAATATCTTTCGAGTAAATTATTCCAGTTTTACAATTAGAAATCCTAATCTGGACCTCTTACCTTTTAGAGAAAATGCATATCATACTAACAATAATCAGAAATATTCTGAAAGTGATTTCCCTGGGGGAAAATGGCATGCATGCTTACCAATAAAATGTTATAATGTTTTCCCACCTACCTACCTTATTTTTTCTCAGGATGGAATAGGAAACACACTATTTATTTACCTAGGCCTTA
Source organism: Saccostrea cuccullata (assembly GCF_032062105.1). Taxonomy (NCBI): domain Eukaryota; kingdom Metazoa; phylum Mollusca; class Bivalvia; order Ostreida; family Ostreidae; genus Saccostrea; species Saccostrea cuccullata. The sequence continues at coordinate 242,674 of NW_026924594.1, read as the reverse complement.
TAAAACTGAGCTATTATTATAAAAACTAGAGCCGAGCTCGTTACAAAGCAACGAATAGGTCTTCCGTTGGAGCTACGGACAACATGACAAGAAGATGTAACCTTGAGTCTAGATCAAAAGCCACATTCTAAAGTTATATGTCTATTATGGGACATGAATGCCCCGTCTAGTGTATATTAGTAATGCCATTAAAATCTGTCTTAGTGTATGACGTTTGTTGAGAATATCTTGAATAGTTTCTTGAAAATTGAAATCTTAAAAAATGAAAATAGATGATAAATCCGTGTCAAATAATGTACTCTGTATAATGCATAAGCTTACATAAAATTATCTCAATTATAAATGGTTTCTTTAATAATAATCACAATGCAAATTAAAGACTACCAAAGTCAAGGTCACAGGAAAGTGCAAGGTCAAAAGTATTTGATATAATTAAATAGCTCTTACAAATATGTATTAGCATACTTAAGTTTGATAAAAAATATCATGAATGGATTCTTCAATTCTGAGTGTCGCCTGTGTGGCGCAGTGGTTGGAGTGTCTGCTCTAGACCGAAGTTTTGATAACCCCCATAAGTGTGTATCAGCAAATGAAGTTGGATGAAAATATAAATGCTTTCTTTAACCAGAAGTCTTTGTTGAGACTGTAGTTCTACTGGTTTGTACTTATAACAAAGAAAGAGAAAATTAGCCACTGCCATCAGACAAAAACTGTAGGAGGAGTAGCGTTTTAAAGGAATTTCAAAGAAATTTATATTTTTAGTAACCATGACAACACCGTTCCTCGAAATCAACATGCGATGCTTTTGATTCTATTTCACAGTTTAGTCTACACCTCGTCTGCCGTGACGTCTGACACCTCGGCCTTGAAAGGTCGGCGCAAGATTATTGACACGTCGGCCCATATAAAAGACACCTCGGCCCAAGTGAAATTTTTTGATGGAAAAAATTAATCCATTGTCTGAACTGTTATTATTATTTATGTAATTATTCTTTTTGACGATTAAATGATTTTTTAAAATAAAAGTCAAGGAGGGGGGGGGGCTATAATTATTGATCTGAACTTCATCTTATGTTTCATCATGTTCATTGATTGAAAATCATAGTTTGATGTATAGCTTAAAATGAAATTTTAAAAAAAATTCAGGACTCGAACTAGTTTTTAATGTAAGTGGAATTCTTCAGAAATAAATGGATGTAAATGTTCTGAATGATTGTCTCACAATTAATCCTGCTCGTAATTATGGCAAGCCAAATTCACAAAAATGAGCTAATCATAGTTTCACAACCGATAAACTAGGTTTATCGGTTGTAAACTATAGTTTACGGATTGTAAACTATAGTTAACAACGTTAATCTATATTTTACATCTGTAAACCATTTAACGCGATAATCTATGTTTCACAACCGTAAACTATACTTAACACCAAAAACAATCATTTGCGATTGCAAAACATAGATTATCTGATAAATACAGTTTAACGATTTGTAAACTATAGTTTACAAACCGTTAACTATAGTTAACGATCTGATAAATATAGTTTTACGATTTGTGAAACTATGATTAACAACTCTTAACTATAGTTTACGATTGTAAACTATAGTTTACAAACGTGAATCTATGTTTATCAACAAAATCCATTGTTAACGCTTATTACAGATAGATAAACTTATATTAGCATTCGTAAACTATAGTTAACAACCGTTAAATATAGTTTTACAGATGAAAACTATACTTAACGAATCGTTAACTATAGTTTACGGTTTGTAAACTATAGTTTACGACCGATAAAAACCTAGTTTATCAAATGTGAAACTATGATTATCTCATTTTTGTGAATTTGGCGTGCCATACGTAATTATTGTCACCAGTGTGACACGCACTGGAGACTCCCAAAGGATGCACCGCGCCATATTGTTTCTTTAATCTGTTAGCACTTTTAAAATTATAATTAATTGTCTTTTTATTCCTTGATTATCGTCAATCATGTAGCTCGTGGAGGTCTTTTTATTACTAAAAATAATCTTGATTGTTTATATTTTTTCGGTCAAAATTTTATTGAAGTCGCAGTTTGGAAAGATATAATACTTTCTAATAAAAGTTTGCTTGGGCCAAGGTGTCTTATGTATGGGCCGAGGTGTCTTAAATTTTGGGCCGACCAGTCAAGGCCGAGATGTCAATGGGCCGGGGTGTCATTGGGCCGGGGTGTCTGAGGGCTTGTACCGAGACACAGTTAAATTATTCTAACTAGATTTAGCTGTAGCTTTATCAAGCTATTTTATTAAACTTTTTTCTCAAATGTTTTATTTTCTTAACATGTGCAAAGAATCGCACCTTTGTGCAGTGGAAATATTAAAGTTTGAACTCTTCTGAATACAATGCATGTAAAAATCACTCAAGAACAAAGCAAAATGATTCATCATTGGTTAATGCATAAATAAAGGTATAGGAATAGAATGGGTAAACAAAGTGTGCCACCCACCCCTATGAATTCCCCACTTCTTATTCAGTTGCATATATACGTGTGTCATTCATAAATTCTTTTTCCGGAAGATATTATAAAAACTTTCATAATTATAACAGCCAATTTACGTGACCAACACCTTTCTAGTGTGTGGGACAAGCCCTTGTACACGAAAAATACCATGCAGGGTGACACATGACTCGCGTAACCCTGATGTAGAACCAATCCGTCATCAGTATCGTTACGCCAGTGAGAGAACTTCCCTTATTTTAAGGAATTCACTGACGTATTAAGGTATACTCACCTACCGACTTATATTGAAAGATACACCCGGGAAGTGCCATTTATCATCAAGGACTTTCTGTAGTAGACACGATATCAAGGAACTTGTCTGGACTATACATTGTGACACAAAATAGTGCATATTATTTTTGTTTTTACTGAAAACTAATTATACAAGATGAATGTTCTTACGGTTACTGTAATTGTTGCTATTTGCAACTTTAATACTATAATTGGACAGTTTCTTCCGGCCGGACAAGGAGGATTTCCAGTAGGTTTTCCTCCAAATGCAGGTCCTAACCAAGGGTTTCCGCCAAATAATCAAGGATTCCCCCCAAACGGACCAAATGTTTTACCAAATGCTGGAGGTTTTCCTGCAAATAATGCTCCAGGATTTTTCCCCAATGGACCGAACAATGCAGTGAGACCAGGCGGATTTCCCTTTGGTAAGTTCGTCTTCCAAATGGATATACCCTTAAAAATATATATTTGATAAAAATTCAACAATCACTTTATAAACATGTCTTAATTTTAAAAAGCAATCCCGTTTGATAAACTTCAATATCTTTGAAATATAGGACCTGGTAGAAGACCAACAACGGGAACAGTGGTGTCAGGAAATAATTTTATTTATGGAACCTGTTACTTCAACGAGACTGGTTCGAATGTCAGAGGCCGTGTGGATATTAGACAACTGGTAATATAGGACTCTAGTCTCCACTCACTTACTTTGAAATATATTTCCATATTTTGCAGTCATTTTTTATCTGAAAATCTTTTAATATTAAATACCGGTATTTATTTGAAATATTACAGGTAACAGGTGGTCCCTGTCAGGTGCGTGTTCAGGTCGTTGGTCTCCCCCCAAGTCTAATGAGCGACACAGAACATGGAATTCACGTACATGAATATGGCGATCTCGGTAGAGGATGTTACGCCGCTGGACCTCACTATGATTCAGACTCTTTTTCATTCCACGGATCTCCCAATAATCTTGGAACGTAAGTTAAATACTTTATACTTTTTCGAAATTGCTGGTGTTCAGCAAGGGATTCTATTTCGCCCATTTCTTTTTATATTGTTTATATCACAAATTAATTTAACCCCATGTTTGATAAGATAAATATTTTTTCTGTTATCATTTAAATATAGTTGAATTTTAAATTGTAAAATAATGATTTCTGAAGCTATGAAGGTGCATAAAATGGAGGTTTCAGTCACTTTCAACATATGAAGATGTCCTGTAATTGCATTTTCAGTGGAAATAGTCACGAAGGTGATATGGGAAATCTGCGACAATCAAACGCCGGTGTCATAGATGCTCAGCTGACATTGCCACTGATGACTTTAGCCGGGGACTTGGGGATTGTTGGTCGAGCCATCGTGGTTAGTATCCAATCAAATGTATTTTTACTGCATAAAACACAACATTAGATAAATATTCGTAACCAGCTATGTAACACTATAGCTGACGCTTTGATATAACTTGTCCAAACGGAAGTTAAGTGTTGCCCCAGGGTACCGGTGTTGATCTTGTATATTTTTCGAGAAACATGTCATTCGTGTTACGATACATATTTTTATCAATTAAATAAACATATATATAGAATTAATATAAACGAAAGATTGGAAATTCAAAGATGTGTCCTATACCAGCTTACAATGCTAGTGACGATTTTAGTCTTATAACATACAATTGCGTAGGAAAAATGCGCAGATCTAGAGGGGGTTTGGGGGACCACCTGGAATTATGGTTATTAAATGTACAGTGTACTTAATTAAATAGATTAAAAAGATACTTTGGACCCATATGGGACTTAAATCCCTGTTGGAACGGCAGGAGGAACCTTACATATATGGAGTTCGTAATCAAGAAGTTAAGACCCTCCTCATTCAAAATAGGGTTTAAACGTTTTGAAAAGGAGTTGATTTTTTTTCTTTCATACTGCTTGTCAACTTTCTCGGTTGGATTCTTTTGGGGTGACAGTTGAAATTTGCGAATTATCTGTATAAGCCATATAAAGAAACAATAACTGAAACATCATAAAAATCATAAAATTTACCAAGATTAAAGAGAGAGATAACAAAAAAACAAAAACAATAATAACATCATTATTTATGTTTTCTATAGTTACACGAGGGTCGGGATGATTTAGGAAGAGGTGGAAATCCCATGAGTCTACAGACCGGAAATGCAGGTGCCCCCATCGCCTGTTGCACCATAGGATTATCCGATGCATCAAACTGGAACAACCCCTTCATCCCAAGATCTAACATTCAAAACACAGCTGGAGCAAATCAGTTCTCAAGGTCAAATACACAAAACATGCAGTTTAATCCAAGTCCCAGGGGACAGCAGGGAACCATCCAAGGAAACACGCAAAACCAGGGATTTCCCGGTAATTTCCAAGGGAAGTAAATTATACAAGTTTTGGCTGACGGAAGATCATTAACATAAAAAGTTTTGCCAGAACAAGAAAGTTTGTGATTTGAGGTAATTCAAATCAACGGACATTTACATTTAATGTGATATGTGCAATTAAATTAATTTTATGGTGCGTGTGATGGTGTGATGATTTTTTGTGTGACCAAATATTGACTTGGAGAGAGAGAAAGAGAGAGAGAGAGAGGGTGAGAGTAATAATTATATTGCTGTTGATGCTTTTAACCATGTTTTTATACTATTAATTAATAAAAATTTCCACAAAAAGAATATCTGTTTTATGTTTCATTTTTTAATGAAATTATTACCATATTTCGCTCGTTCGGTTGCATACCGTTTTGTTTTATACCACAAGACGAAAATATGACCCAAATAAATTTGAAATATTCGAAAATTTAAAAAAAATCAATTAGTGTCCGTTCTCATGAAAAAATATTGTTATTTATTTTTAAAAATTAACTTCCCATTTCTCACAATACAACATTAAAAGAAAGAACAATAATAACCAAATACCGGGTATTTTTTTCTGCAATTCTAAATCTTCAGATGATGAGAGTACAATGTAATACGGTATCACCTGCATACAAAGTATAAGCACAGGAAACTGACGTTTCATTTTTTTCAATAAAAAAATGTATCCCTAACTTATTAGGCCATCCCATCCACAAAGACACAGAAAGCGGGGGACTCCCAAGTTTTTTGAATTGGTTTGTTGCTTGTATTTTTTAAATAAGATTTATGAATACTAAGTTATTTTATTAGGAGGGGGTCCTACGGAATTTCTAACGTCTTACATGTTTGCTCCCGCATTCCCCTCACCCCTGATTCTTCTCTCAACTTAAATTCTTCCTTCAGACTTAGAATTGAATGCTTGTTTCAAATGTTAAAAACGATTTACAAACTTTATCTCTATAACATTAGATGGCCTATGTTTTATATACACTTACTCAAAAGTAAGGGACCATTACTCTTTTTGTGAAAATTCTTTAAACATTTCATAAACTCAGACCTATCCAATCAAATATTTCAATTTTCGTTTTAAAATCTAAGTAGATCTATACTTTCCTTAGTCAATGCATGTTTCGAAATCACCTGATAACTTAGCTGTTTTATAAATGCAATTGATAATTTTCCAAAGAAAGGAACACAAGTCGCTAAATCTAGAATTTAAGGTTTCACTTTAATTTGTTGTCGACAAAAGTTGCTAGCAATAAGCATGTTTACTTTCATCAATTTTCAACATTTTATAAGCATGGATATTTAATAATGTGTATATCCACCACGACTTTTGTACAGTTCTTTCACACGCCTTCTCATACTGTGGACAAGTCGTCGAAGGCGATTTTGGGGGTACTGTCTCCATTCCTCAATTAAAGCGTCTTTCAATTCCTGTACGTTTACACATCTAAAATTGGGGTCCTCTGATTATTTCTACGACCAAGATAATCCCACACATGTTCAATTGGGTTCATATCTAGGGACATGGCGGGCCAAGGCATGGTTTCAATGGCTTCTTGGGGAAGATAGTCTTAAACTATTCGACCCCGATGACGATGAGGTCTAGCGTTGTCATCCATTAGTACAGGTCGACTTGCTGATGAATGATCATCAAAATAAAGCACAACTAATGGGCTTAGTATGTTGTCCCTGTACTTTTGAGCAGTTCAGGTACCATCAAGAATGTGCGACTTCAGTTTACATTGCAAAGAAAAGCATCCCCAAATTGTTACACCGCCTCCACCAAAAGCCTTCGTTCCCATTCATACCTGAACCCTGCCGTCTACCGGGTGAAGCAGGAATCGGCTTTTATCTGACCAATATATTCTCTGCCATGACCGAATATTCCACCTCCTATGTAGTCTTGTACATTGTAATCTTGCCTCTTTGTGTCTCTGGGATAATAGTGGATGTTTTATTAACTGTTAACTGTGCCTCCGGCTCGTGCACCATGTGTCAAACACTGACTACTATTTAGGCATAGTGCACGCAAAACACAACACTATTAAATATAAGTCGTGATAATATACAGGAAATTTGAGAAATCTGTGTCGATGCACCTTTAAGCAATATCCTCGCTTATTGGACAATCTTTTTAAAGCCGATTGGTTGATGAACGGGGTTAATTCAAATGAATTATAGAAACAAGAAATACGTATAGTTATAAATAGATTTGAACTTGTACTTTATTCATAATATAAATAATCAAATATAATGTATAAATTTTTGTATTTGTATTCCATGTCCGTCTTTCTCTCAAGCATTCTTCTCCAAACTTTTCTTCATACAAGTACAGTTGAACTTCAGTATCTCGAAAACTGATATCTCGAATACCATGGATATGTCGAATTTTACGTTCGGTCCAATCAATTTCGAGATAACCAGATTGACTGCATGTATTTTAAAAAGTAACTTATTCACCGTCTGGAATATGGTCACTTGATGTCTTATTGTTATGCCAAACAGTATGGGCTTAAAATGTCCGGTAGGTAGCGCTTGGTTCCAAAACCTCCTCTTTCATTTTACACAGATGCCATAACATATTTTGCAATACTCACTTAAAAGACAAAGGTTGAAATCTACAAAATTATACCCTAAAACCAGAAAATGCTGGCCATGAACCGCCATGAACGTTTTGAGCTCCCATTTTGTATGCGACAATCCAAACCCTGTCTCCTGGTGCCAATTGAACGACTGTAGACTGAGAAAATAAAGAATAAGAGTTTGGACTCGCAACACCTTTCAAATATACCCTGTAATTACTTGCAGCATTGAGAACAAGTGCTGTATCCAATGGGACGTTTGGTGAAGTCATGGTACTCCAGCTAAAGAAATAAATACCAGCAACTGGTGCCGTGAATATTCCATTACTGCCACTGTAACAACCCCCTGTATTCACCTTAACGTTGTCATACACTATTGTTTGACCAGACCCATAATTGTTGTTTAAGCCACTTAAGAGAGCTGTGAAAGCATATGTCCTACCTATAAATGAAGTATAAATGTTATAGTTAACAATTATAATAACGTCTTGTTGAGAACTAATAGAAGAAAAGAGTCCAAAAAGCGTATTTAAAAAAAAACAAAATGTGTTTGTGAAACACTGATGCCCCCGTATGGAAACATAGAAAAGATTTCTTTTCTTTTCTTATTAAAATGCAAATTAAATTAATTGGTACCAAAAGTAGGTTATTCTCACTGGAAAAACAATTGTGAAATATGAAAGTAGGCCAATGTTAAAGTTTTCAATGAGTGCAAAAATCTCCAAGGTCATGGTCAAAAGGTCAAGGTACTAGTATCTGGTATCAAATGAAAGGTCTTGCCACATAAAATATTTATGCAGAGTATGAAAGCCCTAGCCCTAACCATTCAGAAGTTATGGCCAAGGTTAAAAATTTTTAAAAGTAGGTAAAACTCCAAGGTCAAAGGGTCAAAGTTCTTGTTATCAAATGAAAGGTCTTGTCATAAAAAATAGATATGTAAAGTATGAAAGCACTAGCCCTAACCCTTTAAAAGTTATGGTCAAGGTTTGCTTTTTTTTTTGCTTTTTAGAAGTAAGTCAAACTAAAAGGTCAAGGTCAAAGGGTCAAAGTTCTTGGCATCCAATGGAGGGTCTTCTCACAAGAATTACATATATGAAGTATGAAAGCCCTTTCCCTTATCGTTCAAAAGTTATGACCAAGGTTAAAGTTTTTCCACAAGTATGGAAATCTACAAGGTCAAGGTAAAAGGGTCAAAGTTGTTGGTATCCAATGAAAGGTCTTTTAACAAAAAATACATATTTAAAGTATAAATGTCCTGGTATCCACTGTTCAAACGACATGGCCAAAGTAAAAGTTAAAAATTTTCATGTAAAAGTGGGTCAAACTCCAAGGTCGAGGTCAAAAGGTCAAATTTGGTGGTACCCAAAGAAAGGTCTTGTCACAAGAAATAAACATTTGAAATATGAAAGTCATGGCTCCACTAAATCAAAAGTTATGGGCAAGTTAAAGTTTTTGCGGACAAACAGAGAAACAGACAGACAGATAGACGGACACGACAAAAACTATATACCCCCGAAACTTCGTTTACGGGGGTATAAAAAATCTTCAAAAGATCAATGATAAAGAACAGATGATACAAACAAAATTTTTTTTAAAAAGAAATCTTAAACTGAACAACTTACATATCCGTTAATTCTCATACGGGTATATCGGTTGAGTGGAAAAATTGATTTTGAATTTTCATTCAAAGTTTCACAATAACACGGTTTAAACTACCAAAAAGTTGTCAAAAGATTGATGAGGACAATGGCAGAAAGGTAAATTTTAAAACAATATTAGGAAGTTTGCAATTTCTGAATGAACTGTTTGAAGATAACGAACAGTATTCAAGCTCAAAAGTCCATTAAAAAATACAAAATTGGAGCAGAGCAGCATAGCTGAAATATACTAATTAATGTATTTGTCGCAGAAATTACTTACATTATTCAAGTTCTATATAAAATGGTAGGCCTATGCCGAACTTCAACACGAACCCGAATGTCCGACCCAGTTCTCGTTTTGCTAGCACATTGTTTACAAAGTGTACACACGCATTGAAAATGACTTAATTTTTTCTTCCAAAAATTCAGAGGTGTGGTCAATGCAATATTAGAAATTGTATACCCCACATCATTTACGACCACTTTTTACCGGATTAGGTCCAAAAATACTAGTATATACCAATCCAGACATCCTTTATTTATTTTTTTGATTACCGGGGTATATCATCTGTCTTTAAATTTTTATTTCAAAGGTTTCTCTATGAACAGGAATAATACTGTAAAGTTCATTTATCGATAAACGAGGTCACAATGGATTGTTAACTATAAATGAATGAATAATTTATTTAAAGTTTTACACAGAAATATGCAATCACTAAAGTGTATTGGGTAAGATCACAGGCGCTAAATTTGGTGGTAGCCTAAGAAAGGTCTTGTCACAAGGAATACACAAATGAAATATGAAAGTCATAGCTCCACTAAATCAAAAGTTATGGCCAAGGTTAAAGTTTTTGTGACGGACGGACAGACTGACGACAGCTAGACAGACGGACAGACGAATGAAAGGTCAAAAGGTTTTGGTGGTACTCTTGTCATATCCAAGGTCAAAAGTATGAAAGCCCTTATAAAGATGAAAAGTATGAAAGCCATTCAAAAGTTATGGTAATGTCCCCTCGCTTTCGCGAAAGCGGGGGACAAAAAAATTGCATGTCAAGCTTTCGAAAAAAATTATATACCTTGACGTATGGCCGAGATAGAGGTCTCAAGTGCATTTATTCTTTCCCCTATATTTTTCTCTCTTTTCTCTGCTGCATTTTTCTCTTGTATTTCTAAAGAGCTTTCCAGCATTTGTACTTTCGTTTCTAGTTCCGCATTTCTCTGTTTGATTGACAAAAACTCATTGTCGCATTTCTTTACATCCCTCTGAACATCATTCAAAATTTCCTTAAAAAGATATGCGGCAACACAAATGAATGTCATACACAAAACCATGGTTCTAGTTGCTTCATCCATGGCAAATTTTTGCATGCAGTCTTGCACTCCTCGGTGGATTCTGCAGCGGTATGATCCGAGGCATGCCGAATGGTACTTAATTGTATTATGTTTGAGCTTGCTGTTTAAAATACCTTCAAGTTGCATTTTTTTTCATAATCAATATACCGAAACGACCGTCCTTAAATTCACACTGCGGATGGCGACCTAGTCTACGTAACCCCACAGTATTGCGTACGTTGATGTTAATTGTCAGAGGTAATTTCTGTCCAATATACCGAACTTAATTATTAAGTCAGTAATATTGAAGAAAAAATCTTTCATCATCAGATACCCACGGGTGATCTCGTCTTTTACTTATAACCCGTGGACAAACTCGCTGAAAAATCGTCGTCAAATGCAACATCGGGCTTTTCCGACGAATGGAAAATGTAACGTAGGCATCTATGACAACCCCATCCCCCTTTTCATTAACTTAGAAATAAAACTAGGGATACCTTTTATCGGTAGAATTGATTAGGGAGCTTAACTTCTTTTAATTCATAAACCGTCAAGAGATTTCCAAAACTAAAGGCACCAAACAGTCTGCTACATCTGTTCCATATTTGGAAGTTTTTTTGGCTATAGACGATCAGGACCAACTAGCAAATAAATTGTGTGCCGGTATAAAACGAGACGATTTCTTCTTTATATTGTTTCCATCAACAACTTTCCTTATTTGTGAAGTTATAAAACTAGCTATCACCTGTACGTGGTGCTTGCATACCCTAACGTATTCGATACTCAAGGCAATGCATTGAGTACAATAAATTTTTAGGCCGGTGCAGGCTACTGGCAAATAAGTTAGTTTGACAAAGTCATGGATTTCAGTATCCTTGTTTTATGTCAGTATAACATAAATTCTTTATTGGCTGTATAGACTTTCGAAATCATCTAGTATGTCATACAGTTTAGGTGTTAGTTGTTGGATTTTAATTTCTAATGTTAAAATTGTTGAAATATCGAGGTGAAGCCACAGCAAGTGTATCTTCTTCTCAAATAGAAATTGAATAAATCCTGCTTCATAAAATGTAATAACAGGTTAGAATAAAAGAGCACAATTAGTTCCACTGGAATTCCAACAGTTTGTTGCAAGACTTTGTCTCCTAACACTACATAAATGATGCCAATGAGGAACTGCAGCATCCTTTTGATATCAACTTCGGAGTACATCTACTTAACTGTGTGTAAAATTAGACTGATCTTTTACAAAAAAAATGTTGTTTAGGAACAATCACAAGATGGAAAAATGTCCACTCACATTTTTATTGAAGAAGCAGTTACTGGGTATTTATGATATCAAAAAGTCTAGTTTTTATTTTATCGTAAGGAATAGTTGTATATAGTGTAGAGAAGTCGTACGTTTTGATGTTACTGGCTTTTGAAAAAAAAATCGATTATAAATCCTCTAAATGTTCTTTGGAATTTTTGACAATCCACACCTGATTTACACCATATGTTGTAAAGCAGTACGTCTGAGTTAAAATAATGAGCTTTGCAAGCAAAGATATATTACAAGCCTTATCGGCTGGGAACATAACTACTCCAGTAGTTAGAGCTACTTAATTGCAAGATACCTTTGACTTAGAGTTTGATTTGCGTTTGAAAAAGTTCAATCCTGGCTATAAGCTATCATACGGGGGCATCAGTGTTTCACAAATAAAAAAAAACATCTAGATTATCAGCAATTAATGTGGGTAATCCATTTAAAGATGCAAGCAAAAATATGATATATATACATTAATTGATCTAATCTCTCCCCTTAATTTTTGATTCGTATGTCATGTTCTCTGGCAAAATTGTTTATTGTTTTGGTAAGCAATGTAAGATAATTTACCCTTGCATCTAAATTATCAAAATATTCAAATAAGTAGTGGGTTCATAATTTTCTGGAGGCTTAGTCGTTTTTCTTAATCATTTGTCAATACAAACAGACAAGACATTATACCAACAACGCAATAAAGGTTATACGATAAGATAAACGAATGGTTCTCACGCGATATAGAGGAGTATTTGATTGGTTGAAGATGTATGTCCATGTAGGGAAATTATGTCCATGTAGGGAAATTATGTCCAGGCAGGGAAAACTCGCGGGGGTTTGTCCCAAAACTTCCACGCTATTGGTCAACATTTGCTTAAAATCAGCCTTGAATTTAGAGGTTCAATGTGAGCTATATGAGATATAAAAAATAAAAGAATTTTTTATATTGTTTTAGTTTTTTTTTTAATTAAATATACATATACTTATTTCAGCTCGTCTCTTTCAGAAGGGGGTGGGTGAAATTTTGATATTCTCAACAATCCCACAATTACCAAACTTGCAAAGATTATGCACATTTAGAATAAGACCAATACTAATGGTCGTTTGTATATAGTATACCATTACAATATAATTTATGATATTTTATAAATATACAGTACTTTCAACTGTACAATTTAAAGATTGACTAATAAAAATTGCGCTATCTGTGGTTCCATTTTTTCTAAGATAAAACTTTTTGATATATATATTTCAGAAATTTTTAATAGTTCGCACATATATTTTCTATAGGACTTTGATTTCATGCATAAATAATGCTTTGAATCCTGGCCTTTACTGTGTTAATTATTTTCATTTTTATTTATTATTATTATGGTCTATGATTAAATTTTTCAAAAGTAGGTCAAACTCCAAGGTCGAGGTCAAAATTGCTGATTTCCAAAAGAAGGTCTCTTGTCACCTGTGAAATATGAATGTAAAATCTCGAGAAATACATCTGTGAAATATGGAGGCTCTAAACAGTTTAAAAGTTATGGCCAAGAAAAAGTTTTTTTTTCTAAGTAGGTCAGACTCAAATGTCAAAATTATGGGTACTCAAAGGAAAACCATCTCACAAGGAATACACATGTGAAATTTGAAGGCTCTAGTGTTTTACTTTTCAAATGTTATGGCCAGTGTTAAAGTTTTTAAAAGTGGTTTAAACTCAAAAGGTCATGATCAAAAAGTTTTATATCTCAGAATAAATGCACAAGTGAAGTATGAAAGACTTAGCACCAACTGTTCTAAAGCTATTGTCAGTGTTAAAGTTTATCAACTCTAATACTAGTTCTAACTGTTTTCATATTATGGCCACTGTCACTTTTTAAAAAGTAGTTCAAACTCAAATGTCAATGTCAAAGGAAGGGACTTTTAAGAATGAATATACATTTGAAATCCCTAGCACCAACTGTGAATAGTTATCACCATGGTTAAAGTTGGTAAAGTTTTACAAAAGTGGGTCAGACTCCAAGATCAAGAGGTCAAATACGTTGGTGCCCAAAAAAAGGCGTTTTGTCACAAGAAATACACATTTGAACTTTGAAGGTCGTAGCTCCAATATGAGCAAAGTTAGAGCTTTTACGGACACAAACAGGCAGACAGACAGAAAGATAGGAGAGCTAGACAGACAGACGGACAAAACAAAACTTATATACCCTCGACTGTGAATCACGGGGACATAAAAATCTATTAGAAGTTCTCAAAAGGGGCATTTTGATATCACCCTATCTTCATTTTTGTGTTCACAAGAACATTGTCAGAATATAAAATGCTAAATAAGGTCTTTTTGGCCTGATTTTCGAAACAAAGTTTATTTTTGTAAAATGAATTGTATAATAATTCATACATTTGTTACAAAACGGAATAACTTTTTGTGCCCTGGAGCACATTTCCCCCCTCTAACTTCAATTCCTGGATCCGCGCCTGATTATTCATACATTTGTTACAAAACGGAATAATTAACTTTTTAGCACATTTCCCGATGATTCCAACTTCATTCTGTTGATTTCATGTGCACGAATCATCATCATTTATTTTAAAGTAATCGTAAACCTTTTTACGATCGCGGTGATTGTGAAGTGCCATGTAAAACAAAATCATATTTTTATGCATGATTTATGTATAAAAATCCTTATGAAATTTTTTTATATTTCTTGAGCGAAATTTGTAGACGATTATTTTCCTGTTGCAAATTATAATATATATTTTTCATTTATGATACAATGAATGAAAAGAAAACTCCATGGAACCTTCCGCCATAGATGGTCGATGCCTAGATACCTCCAAGAAATATAATCAAGTTCATGCCATTTGTGAACTAAGTATTTAGAGCAATTGCCTATCATTCAAAGGTATGAAATTACGTCAAATAAAAATTTTCTGTAGAAAATTCTCTAGACAAAATCTTAGTTATTGATTTTTAAAATTGCCTTTTTCTTTGGTTAATTAAGAACTCCAGCGATACAAATACGTTGCATTGTGTGCTTACTATTTTATAGTTAAAAATAAATAAATAAATAAAATTTCCACTTTGAAGTTTCTATCTGCGACCCTAAAGACACTTTTCACGACTTATTAATCCATCATTTTCATATAATTTAATGTTTGAAAAATCCATTTTTAATAAGAAATAATCGCCTTTTTAAAGAAAGATTATAAGATAAAATGTTAAGTAACTAGTATTAAAAGTTTACTAGTTGGAAGTTGTGACAATGAGCTTGAGAAGTAATAAGATAAGATATAAATGTGAATGGTTCTCACGCGATAGACAAGAGTTTGTGATTGGTTGAAGATGTATGTCCATGTAGGGACATTATGACCATGCAGGGAAAGCTAGCGGGGGATTGTCCCCATTCTTTTATGCTATTGGTCAATATTTGCATATGATTAGCCTTGAACTTTTTGAAGTTTAGTATGAGGCTAATATCAGGAGAAGTACGTATAACTCCAATGATGTCAACAGGTGGTAAATATTTCTTCAACTAGTAAAAATTCTGTATGAAATGTACAATAAAATTATAAGGAAAAACTGTATTCATTAAATTAGAATTCTTTGACTCTGTCAATGTTTTTTTTTTTACTTGTACAGCCAGTATATAATGCACTTTTTCCTTATGGGCACATAAGTAGCTATAAAAAAATATGCAAAGAAATATTAATCACAAAACTGGGAAAATATAATTATTCTTTATTTTTCTAGACTTTCACCTTTAAAATAATTGTGTTTTGTATATTATGCTATGCTGATTGTTTTCCCTTTTTACAGAATGTAGTAGTGAACATTGCGTAGATTAGCCACATCATTCCGTAACCCGTTTAATCTGCTTTCGGACGTCTTGGCACCCGTCCGTAGAACCAATATATTGGCCAATGAAGAAAAACAAGAAGGAAGAAGGCTGACAGTGACATAAGCTTGAATTATCCACCAATTTTTCACCATGTTTCGGATGCGCCATTTATCTGAATTTGTGAGAAGGAGCAGTGCGAATGCCCAGTTATCACTAACTCATGCAAACAAGAGTTTTGTCATAGTAAAACGCTGTAGCTCGTCTTTGGAAAAACTTCATCCAAGACATGACAACTTTATTGAGAGACACATAGGACCAAATGAAGTTGAAAAGAAAGCGATGTTAGATTTTATTGGCATGAAGGTAAGAATGTTTTTTTATTGTTTATACGCCGTGTTGATCTGTTGATATTATGTGAATACAACTTGATTACAGGTCATTAACTAAAAATATGCATAGTTATTTTTGTGTATAATTTGTTTCTTTGCATTACCAATTATTAGGATGCTGAATTAACCTCTGTCACAAAGATGTGTGTGTCTGCCACTGCTTTTAAATAGGTCTATAGGACAGAAAATTAAAATATTAATAAGTTCATAATGATGCAGACTGAAAGTTTTTTAAATATCCAAATGTAAAAAAACAAAAGATTAAGAATTAGGGTTTTTGTCATATTTTAGACCAAAACAACTTGTAACAGGAAGTGCAGACCTTGTTTACATTTTTAGGATAATGTATGTGTATGTTATGATTCGGATCAGCTGTTTTGTAATGTGGGTGTAGTATGTCCTTGACATTTGCATAATAGTCAAAACTTGTAAACAGTGGATTCTGTATCAGTTACAGTAACACTGTCTTGGCTAAAAGCATACCTTTAAATCCCTTTCTGATGTTAAAAAAAAAAAAAAAAAAAAAAAAGGAAAGAAAAAAAAAAACAGCAAATGAATATAAGAAAGACCACAGAATAAAACATGTATTTACTCCAAGAAAAATATTTTCAATGAAAATATTGTACATGTGAAATTGAAGGTAATAAATTAATATGTAAGAATATGATATTTTTTATTTTTGTTGAAAATATTGTGATACATAATTAATTAGTATCACAAAACAGTTAAAATTATCATGAATCTAGGGCTTTATACTTCAAACAACAAAAACACAGTCTAAACTGTGTCTTCACGAAATGATACGTATGTAATTTTTAATATGAATTTCCACAACAGAGTATGAATAGGCCTAGTGAAATTTTTTGACAAAATTAAGCCATTGTAGAGTATAGATGCAATTGGGTTTGGGTTTTTAGCTCACCTGAGCCGAAGGCTCAAGTGAGCTTTTCTGATCACATTTTGTCCGGCGTCTGTCTGTCTGTCTGTAAACTTTTCACATTTTCAGACTTTTTCTCAAGAACCGCTGGACCAATTTCAACCAAACTTGCCACAAAGCATCCTTGGGTGAAGGGGATTCAAGTTTGTTCAAATGAAGGTCCACGCCCTCATTCAAGGGGAGATAATTGGGAATTAATGAAAACTTGGTGGTATGTTTTAAAAATCTTCTTCTCAAGAACCACTGTGCCAGGAAAGATGAAACTTATGGGGAAACATCTTCAGGTAGTGTAGATTCAAATTTGTTCAAATCATGACCCCCGGGGGAAGGGCGGGGCCACAATGGCCGACCAAAATTTTACATAGATATATATAGGAAAATTCTTTAAAAATCTTCTTCTCAAGAATAACAAAGCCATAATTGATCATATTTTTATGGAAGCATCCTCAGGTAGTGTAGATTCAAGTTTGTTCAAATCATGACCCCCGGGGGTAGGGCGCGGCCACAATGGCCAGATCAAAGTTTTACATAGAAATATATAGGAAAATTCTTTAAAAATCTTCTTCTCAAGAATAACAAAGCCATAATTGATCATATTTATATGAAAGCATCCTCAGGTAGTGTAGATTCAAGTTTGTTCAAATCATGACCCCCTGGGGTAGGGCGGGGCCTAGGGCTGTGTATTGAGCCAAAAATTTCGATACGATACGATACAATATTTTTTAAAGCGATATGCGATATATTGGATTCTAAAACAAGTCCATCGAAAAAGGCTTATAAATCATTTTAATGCATAATTTTCATAACAACTAAGTGTTAATTACCCATTTTTAGCTCACCTGAGCCGAAGGCTCAAGTGAGCTTTTCTGATCACATTGTGTCCGTCGTCCGTCCGTCTGTCTGTCCGTCCGTAAACTTTTCACATTTTCGACTTCTTCTCAAGAACCACTGGGCCAATTTTGACCAAACTTGGTACAAAGCATCCTTGGGTGAAGGGGAATTTAAATTGTTAAAATAAAGGGCCAAATCCCTTCACAAGGGGAGGTAATCAAGAAAAGACAAAAATAGGGTGGGGTCATTAAAAAATCTTCTTCTCAAGAACCACTGGGCCAGAAAAGCTGAAACTTATGTGGAGGCATTCTGGGGTAGTGTAGATTCTAAATTGTTAAAATCATGACCCCCCGGGGATAGGGCGGGGCCACAATGGGGAATCAAAGTTTTACATAGAAATATTAAGGAAAAATCTTTAAAAATCTTCTTCTCAAGAACCACTGGGCCAGAAAAGCTGAAACTTATGTGGAAGCATCCTGGGGTAGTGTAGATTCTAAATTGTTAAAATCATGACCCCTGGGGATAGGGCGGGGCCACAATGGGGAATCAAAGTTTTACATAGAAATATATAGGAAAAATCTTTAAAAATCTTCTTCTCAAGAACCACTGGGCCAGAAAAGCTGAAACTTGTGTGGAATCATCCTCAAGTAGTGTAGATTCTAAATTGTTCAAATCATGACCCCCGGAGGAAGGGCGGGGCCACAATGGGGAATCAAAGTTTTACATAGAAATATATAGGAAAAATCTTTAAAAATCTTCTTCTCAAGAACCACTGGGCCAGAAAAGCTGAAACTTATGTGGAAGCATCCTGGGGTAGTGTAGATTCTAAATTGTTAAAATCATGACCCCCGGGGATAGGGCGGGGCCACAATGGGGAATCAAAGTTTTACATAGAAATATATAGGAAAAATCTTTAAAAATCTTCTTCTCAAGAACCACTGTGCCAGAAAAGCTGAAACTTGTGTGGAATCATCCTCAAGTAGTGTAGATTCTAAATTGTTCAAATCATGACCCCCGGAGGAAGGGCGGGGCCACAATGGGGAATCAAAGTTTTACATAGAAATATATAGGAAAAATCTTTAAAAATCTTCTTCTCAAGAACCACTGGGCCAGAAAAGCTGAAACTTATGTGGAAGCATCCTGGGGTAGTGTAGATTCTAAATTGTTAAAATCATGACTCCCGGGGATAGGGCGGGGCCACAATGGGGAATCAAAGTTTTACATAGAAATATTAAGGAAAAATCTTTGAAAATCTTCTTCTTAATAACTACTTGGTTAGTGTAGATTCTAAATTGTTCAAATCATGACCCCTGGGGGTAGAGCGAGGCCACAATGGGGAATTAAAGTTTTACATAGATATATATTGAAAAATCTTTGAAAATCTTCTTCTCAAGAACCACTGCGCCAGAAAAGCTGAAACTTGTGTGAAAGCATCCTCAGGTAGTGTAGATTCTAAATTAATCCAATCGTGACCCCTGGGGGTAGGGCTGGGCCACAATGGGAAATCAAAGTTTTACATAGAAATATATAGGAAAAATCTGTGAAAATCTTCTTCTCAAGAACCACAGGGCCATAAAAGCTGAAACTTATGTGGAAGCATCCTGGGGTAGTGTAGATTTCAAATTGTCTAAATTATGATCAGTGGGGTAGGGTGGGGTCACAATATGTATTACAAGGGGGAAATCTAGTAAAGAACAGAATGGACAAAGCTTCTCAGGTGAGCGATGTGGCCCATGGGCCTCTTGTATAGTTCTTGTCTCATTGACATTACAAATAACACTTCAAATTAAAACTTTTTATGACATTAAAATCAACATGTTCAAATTCAATTGTCTTTGTATTTTGTAACAGTTATAAAAACTGTGTTATTTCCTTACAAATTATATTATTATTGAACAGTTTTATTTCAAAAAAGTGAAATATAATCTTTGGTGATTGAAATTCCCATCTTTTTTAACAGAATTAGAAGAAAAACTGTTTGTCCGATACGTATTGGAAGTTATTTTTCGATACGATATTTTTCTTGAATATCGATACGTATCAATATATCGATATATTGATACAGCCCTAGCGGGGCCACATTGGCCGACCAAAGTTTTACATAGAAATATATAGGAAAATTCTTTAAAAATCTTCTTCTCAAGAATAACAAAGCCATAATTGATCATATTTATATGAAAGCATCCTCAGGTAGTGTAGATTCAAGTTTGTTCAAATCATGACCCCCTGGGGTAGGGCGGGGCCACATTGGCCGACCAAAGTTTTACATAGAAATATATAGGAAAATTCTTTAAAAATCTTCTTCTCAAGAATAACAAAGCCATAATTGATCATATTTATATGAAAGCATCCTCAGGTAGTGTAGATTCAAGTTTGTTCAAATCATGACCCCCTGGGGTAGGGCGGGGCCACATTGGCCGACCAAAGTTTTACATAGAAATATATAGGAAAATTCTTTAAAAATCTTCTTCTCAAAAATAAAAAAAAAACATAATGAATCATATTTATAATGAAGCATCCCCAGGTAGTGTAGATTCAAGTTTGTTCAAATCATGACCCCCGGGGGTAGGGCGCGGCCACTGTGAATGGCCAGATCAAAGTTTTACATAGAAATATATAGGAAAATTCTTTAAAAATCTTCCTCTCAAAAATAACAAAGCCATAATTTATCATATTAATATGGAAGCATCCTCAGGTAGTGTAGATTCAAATTTGTTCAAATCATGACCCAGGGGGTACGGCGGGGCCACAATGGTCAACCAAAATTTTACATAGAAATATATAGGAAAATTCTTTAAAAATCTTCTTCTCAAGAATAACAAAGCCATAATTGATCATATTTATATTGAAGCATCCTCAGGTAGTGTAGATTCAAGTTTGTTCAAATCATGACCCCCGGGGGGGGGGGGGGGGGGGGGGCACAATGGCCGACCAAAGTTTTACATAGAAATATATAGGAAAATTCTTTAAAAATCATCTTCTCAAGAATAGTAAAATCATAACTGGTCAAAGATTTACTTTTGGATTTAAACTTTTCAATAATAAACCAATTTCTTTTTTATTCCCAGCCACAGTGCTCAGGTGAGTGATGTGGCCCATGGGCCTCTTGTTTGTTTCTTCCATTTGTTCTCTGCAAGAACTTAATGACAACTATAGAGGTACTGTGTGCAATGAGCTAACTAAATGATACCCCCACCTCTCATATGAATATAATTGCAGTGTCCATGTTTTGCTATGGGAAACCCAAAATATGTGTTGGATCAAAAAGTAAAATATGAAGTGCAATTTGTAATAAATATTTTGTGAAAGTCTCATCAAATTTCATTCAGTGGTATGAGAGGAGATGAGGATAAGAGATGGGTACCCCAAACCATAACAGATAAACGGACATCCCGATTACTATATACCCTCCAACTTTTAAAGCGGGGGGTATTATAAACTGAAGGCTGGTTTTATTCATTATAATAACTCATGGAATACTTATAGTGAAGGAATTCTTGGGAAGGTTTCACACAGAAATTTGCTTGACAAATTCAATTCCAATTTCCTCTGTTCGTACACATTAGTCGACTGAGCCTGCTTTAATTGTTTTGTGTAGCTTTCGGCCCTTGCCATTATACAGTAGTTGTTTTAATCATGTGGAAGATTTGCCAGGGCAGAGCTGCAGGGCAATTATTACACGGCAAAAATTGCACTGATGATGCTATAGAATTATGATCCTCTGCTTTTGCACAAAAGTCTGCATAAATCTTTAAAAAATAAATGAAAATAAGAAATTTCAAATAGCTGTTGGTCTTTGATCTTGTCAACCCTTTAGTACACATTGTAGAATCAACTTTTTATTCCCTTTGTTACAAAAAATGCATCTTAATGCACAAATACCATTTTACTTGCTTTGAGAATTTTTCTTACAACTGAAATTTTTAATAGGGTTGAAACAATATGCCTCCTTCACAGTTCAATATGTATGGTAAAATTTGGTCTCGGTTCGGTTACTGTAGACGTACTTTTTTCCACGGGGTCATAATTCCGTGGAATCTCAATTTCTGTTTAATCCGCGGGTAGAAAATTACTCGGATTTTCTATATTGTCACTATATGCCTTACATTTATATTAAATACAGTTTGACAAATTTCTGTGGAAAATTTGTGACCGCGTACATAGCGTAAATTAATACCACGTGGAAAGAAAATACTTCTACAGTATTTTTGACATGATACATTTTGATATAAGAAAACAAATTCAACTGTTGTTTTTTACTTCCTTTTAATTTAGTCAATTAATTCATGTGCAAAATGGATAGTAGAAATCAATTTAAATATTTGACTGTTAAAAATTATTTTACAAACTTTAAGTCCACAAATATTTACCCTGGGTAATAATACAGAGGAGCATGTTTATACCTTATGCCAAACCCGACTGAATGACAATCCCGACCAAAAAACGAACCGAACCGAAAATAGAGATTTTGTACTGTGTATCAAACCGAGAAACAATACTATGGTGAATTAATACTGCGGTGAACTGTTTTACTCCTTATTTTTAAAATTTCATTACCAAAGGAGGTTTTTTTTTAACAAATTTGGAAGAAAAAATAAATTTTTCATTTAAAACTTTTCATTTTATTTCCTTTGTTTGCAGAACATTGATGAATTGATAAAGAAGTCTGTACCGGCCAACATTTTACTGGACAGAGAGCTGACGTTAGACGAGCCACTAGGTATGATATTTATTGTATAAGGTCTCATGTTACCTTAGTCAGGGCTAACATTAGATAATGCATGTCCAGTTCATTGAGTATTGACACAACTTTTATCACAAATGTCATTATGCTATTGATGATTAGCGGTCCATTCTTATCATTTCTTTGGCTTACTTCATATTATACAATAATAGAAATACAGTTAAACCTCATTATATCGAACACTATAGGACTGAGAAAAAATGACATATGCAAGGATTTGAGACATTGAGGGTTAAATGTATCTAGGACAAGTGGTTATAGGGCTTCAAAATGAGCTTCAAGTTTGATATGTATCTATGCTATTTGAGATAGCCCTGTTCAAGGCAAAAAATTTCAACTGTGTATGATTTAAGCTCACTTAGTCATAATTCAACCAACGAGCATCCTGAAGGGTCACAGTGACCTTGACCCATGTCCAATAAAGTTTAGCTCCTTGATACCACTCATGGCACAAGGTATCAATTTAAGAAATGCAAGATATGAAACATGGCATTTAGTGCACATTACAAACACCGATGCCCCCAGATGACAGCTCTTTAGCAAGGTTTATAGTTTCTCAAATACAGGTAAGATTTTGTCACAAAAAATTAAATTGTTTAATATGAGATCCATGGTACCAACCCTTCAAAACAAGGTGAAGGTGTAAGTTTTTCATAAGTAGATCATTCTGCATGGTCAAGGTCATGAGCTATAAAATTTTGATATTAACTTTAAGGGGAAGGATTGGTCACAAAAAATATTTGCACATGAAATATGAATGCCCTAACATCAACTGTTCAAAAGTTATGGAGAAGATGATTTTTTTTTTAATTAGGTCAAAATCAAGGTTAAAATAACAAAAATATTACACAAAATGATTTGCTGTATGAAAGATACACATATATTATAAAAGCCATAACTCTAACTATTTACGTTGTGACCAATGAAAAGGTTTGGTAAAATTTTGTAAAAGTGAGTCAACTTTCAAGGTCAAGAGCAAAGGGTTTAACATGTTGGTACCAGCAGGAAGAATTTGTCACAAAGAATACATATGGTATATGAAAGTTATACAGTGGCTGCAAGTCGTTATTGTTGACAACTTACATGAACGATCACGTTACACGAACGATTCCGCACGGTTAATGCAAGATTAAACCTGTTACACGAACGATCCTTCATGCACACGTTTCTACACATTACACGATCTTACACGATTGCTACCGCAAACGCACGATTCTTCACTCAAAATAGTTCAAAATATTTAGGAATCGATATTTTCAAAACGAAATACAACTTAATACCGATTATAGATTTCAAAGAATTATCAATTAATATAATATTTCATCCACTTTGGAAAAAAAAAACGGAAATGCATCTTTCTGGAACTAAATACATGTAAGATTTATTTCTTATTTTAAGTTATAAATAATTATTTAGGTAATTCTCCGACTTAAGAAAATGGAAATTTTTTTCGTTGTGTTTGAAGATAGTAGTCGGTGGACCGTAATATATGATTGAGTTGGATTCCACAATATTCAGAAAGGGGGATACGATTGGGAAAAAAAAATAGCAGCATTGGATGACTTAAATTATAGGTTATATCCATATGTTTCCATTGATTCAATGTGTTTATAAATTTCTAAAAATGGACTTGCCAATTATTTAACATCTTTTTCAAATTTAAAAAATTAATTATACCCCCCGCAAACGAAGTTTGGGGGGGTATATAGGAATCACCTTGTCCGTCTGTCTGTCCGTCCGTCTGTCTAGCTGTCCGTCTGTCTGTGCAATCGTGTCCGGTCCATATCTTTCTTACAGAGGGACATTAGAATCTACTACTCCACACAAAGATTGCCCATGACCTAAGGATGTGCCATGACCTTGACCCAAGGTCATTTGGGGAAGTTCAAGGTCACTGGAAGAAAAATTTCATAATTCGTGTCCAGTCCATATCTTTCTTATGGATAAACTTGGTAGATTCTAATTTCACACAAAGATTGCTCATGACCCAAGGATGTGTCATGACCTTGACCCAAGGTCATTTGGGGAAGTTCAAGGTCACTGGAAGGAAACTTTCATAATTCGTGTCCGGTCCGTATCTTATTATACCCCACGCAACTAGTTGCGGGAGGTATAATGTTTTTGACCCGTCCGTCAGTCAGTCAGTCAGTCAGTCAGTCAGTCCGTCAGTCAGTCCTCTTTTTTTGTCAGCGCAACTCCTCATAAACCGCTGGACAGAATTTCGTCAAACTTTGCAGGTATTTAGGACACAATGTGTAGATGTGCATATTACCAGGAAATTCCGATTCCTTTATTTTTTCCGGGAATTTCCACACTTTCCAACTTAGACTTTTTGGCCATATTTAGAATATAGAGATGAACAGTTTGTTAGCACCACTCCTCTTAAACTGTTGTACTTAGTTTCTTTTATCCCAAAGAGTTTTGCCTATTATTCAAGAAAATTTCTCCCCCCCCCCCCCCCACCACTTCAAATTAATGTTTGGATTTGTATAATGCCAAGAAATTTTGATTCCATTATTTATCTAGAAACTTCATTCCACATTTAAATGTCCTCATATGTAAGACATTTTGATGTGAAGATTTTTTTGCAATTATTGCCCTTTTTGATCTATACTATGTATTTAAAGTGCACTGTGTCTTTCATTATGTGTTTCACCGTCAAGTTTTGGGGGAGCGTGGGGTATGTGAGCTAGCTCACTTTTTCTTTCATTTATGAATAAACTTGGTAGGTAGTCATTTCACACAAAGATTGCTCATGACCTAAGGTAGTGTTATGACCTTGACCCAAGGTCATTTGGGGAAGTTCAAGGTCACTGGAAGAAAAATTTCATAATTTGTGTCCGGTCCATACATTTCTTATGGATAAACTTGGTAGGTTCTCATTTCACACAAAGATTGCCCATGACCTGAGGGTTTGTCAGGACCTTGACCCAAGGTCATTTGGGGAAGTTCAAGGTCACTGGAAGTAAAATTCATAATTTGTGTCCGGTCCATATCTTTCTTATGGATAAACTTGGTAGGTTCTCATTTCACACAAAGATTGCCCATGACCCAAGAGTGTGTCATGACCTTGACCCAAGGTCATTTGGGGAAGTTCAAGGTCACTGGAAGAAAAAAAATCCATAATTCATGTTCGGTCCATATCTTTCTTATGGATAAACTTGGTAGGTTCTCATTTCACACAAAGATTGCCCATGACCCAAGGGTGTGTCATGACCTTGACCCAAGGTCATTTGGGGAAGTTCAAGGTCACTGGAAGAAAAAATTCATAATTCCTGTTCGGTCCAGGTCGGAATTAAAAATATCTTTGTTTCCCCTAACCCGACCCTAAATTCTCAAGTTGGGTCGGTAGGTAGGTAAACAATTTTATTTTCTGACAGCAGCTTTAAAAATACATTCTAAAATTTAATGGAAAATTACATTTATAAATAAGAAAAGTACAAAAGAAAGTGATTTGAGAACAAAATGCTAAGTATCATACATATGCTGTTTAAAAGCAAAATTCATGATTAATTAATTCACAGCTGTAATTTAGATGAACTTGTGAAATATCTCACACCAGAGAACATTTATACAAATCGAATAAAAAAATGACAAGATTCTCAAATACGCAAAGACTGGACATCCGAGTGTATTTTTTCAAACCTTCAATCACCCTCCAGTGCTTATAGAAAGTCAATGTACTTTTTTGAGGGCCATGAGATTTGCAGTGGTTCTAGAGCATTTTGCTTTGGAGTTAAGACGTAAATGGCTAATTTTAAGTCGCAGGTTCAAATACCATTGAGGAACGTTGAAAACGGTCCTTCAAAAGGGACCATAAAAACTTATGTCCAGTGTCGCAGAAGATGCTGGCTCAAAAAAGATCCCCACTGCTTAATGGCAAAAAAATGCTTAGTACGTCTAAATTTGGAGCAATGGGGAAATGTTCAAATGTCGTCCCAACAAATCTTGATGGGATTAACAGCAAAGAAACAACCAATCTTCAAGGGCCAAATTAAAGAAAAATACACTGGACGTCTCAGGAAGCTGAATTTTGATTTCAAAATCATTTGGAAAGAGTATTTAAATAATATGTAAATGAACCAAACCGAATCTACAAATGATAAAAATCACGGCCAGGAACACGTTAAGTTCCAAGACAGTACCGTTGTCAGAAACCTTTAAAGTTAAGCACTGAAAATGGCTCGTTGTCATGAAAATACAGGTAAGGTTATGACAAAAACTGTCCGGTGTCATTACTTGAGAAGGCAGGTCGTGGGTAGTTTTTCATTTTTTAAGATAAATAATTTCCACCAATGTCTGAAATTGCAATGGGGAACAGGACTGACACACCTTTTGGTGTTGTATGAATTTCAGCCGTTAACATGAAGTAATATAAGAGGAGTTTGCGTTGGCAATCACATGCCCATGTCTGAAGTCATGATCGTCAGCCTGGAAATTTAATATTTCTTACTTAAAATTTATCAATTTGCTTCTTTTATTTTGAAATATGAAGAAAAACTTAATTTTACATGAGTTAGGCAACTGACAGCCTATTCTTGATAGCAGGCTTTAAGAAATCGCAATTTATACGCAAAACGTCCGTTGTCAGTACATGTTAAGTTTTTCTAGTCCGGTGTCTGTTACTTA
Organism: Saccostrea cuccullata; assembly: GCF_032062105.1. Classification (NCBI taxonomy): domain Eukaryota; kingdom Metazoa; phylum Mollusca; class Bivalvia; order Ostreida; family Ostreidae; genus Saccostrea; species Saccostrea cuccullata. Next base: position 215,319 of record NW_026924594.1, on the reverse strand, counting down.
ACATTTAAGTTTATCAATAAAACAGTCTGACTAAAGCCATTCCCTACTATTTCACTTTGTTAGAAGTGAAATATTAAGGACTGATTTTCGTCAGACTGATCAATAAATACGTATATAACAAAAATGATTTAATGTATGTGCACTCTTAAGAAAGAGAAAGCAAATTGCAGAAAATGTTGAAACTTTTTGGAGGGGTCGTCTTAAGAGTAGTGTATATACACCAACGTGCTAACCATTCTGTAATGTTTTTTAGTCAATTCATTCTCTTAGTTTACTAGAGTGCAATCGTATTGCAAACAATTCCTGAAATATTATCAGTAAAACAAAAACAAAATGTTGGATCTACGCATACTTTAAAATACAGAAGTTTTTAAAACGTATTAAATTATTGACAAACAAGTTGCTGAAACAAGAATATCAAAAGTCTTGTCAGCAAATACAATTTATCATGGAGTCAAATGCTGACTGACGTTTTTCATAGTAATTGTTAGGCCATTTTTTACACATCGGCGGATTTTTCCCGGTACATTTCCCGTTCAAGACAAGGAGCACACAGTGGGTGTAAACGGTAGACAGAGGATGCTCACTCCTAAAAGAATTTTTTGAATAGGCAAAGAAATTTATTCAAAATGAAAAGAAATATGAACCAATGAAAGGAATCTTTTATGTTAAGATATAGCTCTTAAATTAACGTTTGCATAAAATCTTTGAATATTTCCTCAAAGATTAATATAATATATAATAATAGAATAATATAATATAATATTTGAATACATATCGTTCTTCCGCCTACCGCCAAGTCAATTTTCAAAAGTTAACATATTCGAAGGATTTTTAAATGTTAATTAACTTTATTTTTATAGATAATTACATGTATATAAATATTCATAAGATATTTTTTTGGGGGGGGGGGAAACAAAGAGAGATTACATTTGAAATTTTGTAAAACTTTTGTTTTTCAGAATAGAAATCAACAAAAAAAAAATGGAAAATACTTTTACCACCCCCCCTCCGTGAAACAAAAAAACCTTTTTAACAGGTAATATGGACTGTTTTTTTTTCTTTCAAAAATTCAATCAAAGTTCTTTGTGTTACAAGGGAGGGGGGATTATGTTTATAGTTTATAGACAAAAATTAACAAAATACAATATAATCAAAGATATGTTTATAGACAAAAAAACGACAAAATAAAAAACAACAACAACAACAAACAAACAAAAAAACAATATTATCACAGATATTTGAATTCATGCCGCTATGAGAAGTCTATTAAATCTTACACCTTTGGATAGTTACCATGGTTATGGATTTTTTAATCGAAAAAAAAAAAACTTTTTTTAAATCTACGCCCCCCCCCCCCCAACCCCCCCCAACCCCCCCCCCCACGAAATAGGATTTTGGGCAATTTTCCCCCATTCTTTTTCTTGTCAACTTTTTCAGGTAAGTAAAAAAAATTGATCTCTGGCTGCCCCCCCCTCCACACTTTCAAAAACGATGCTACGCCACTGGGTAATCACCCTTAATGATTTGTTATACTTTTACTTTATGCCATTCAAGTAAATGAGATAATCATCAAACTTGCATATTTGTATTCGTTTTTTTTTACTGCACTATCAGGCTCATATTTCTCATAAGAAGCATAGATGCTTATTTTTTCACCAATTTCGAATCGATTTACAACTGAAACATAACATTGCATTACATAAGGATTTACAAGGACTGACCGGCCATTTTCGATTATTTCCTTTGTTTATATATTGTATTTTAAATGCTATAAGACGTACGTCTTTTGCAATAAAGAAATTGAATTGAATATTTCAAAATATGGCGATCTTTCAATGGAGAATATCGTCTAAATCCCCCCCCCCCGCCCCTTTTTAAGAGGCTGGAAATAGGGATAATTCACTAGCAATATTAAACTAAATATTAACTACAATATTAAAACAATTCATCAATTACCATTGAACTGTTCTTTGTATGAAAACGATTTTATGGCCAAATTGCCATTAATATTGAATAAAATGAGTGCAAAACGTAGGCGGGAATCGAGAGTTAGCGTGCATATTTCTTCCTTCACTGTGAAATTTGTTTCTATAAGGAAAAAGGCTAAAACCTTTATGTATGACAAACAATAGCTGAACATTATATGAAAGGACAAGTGCACTTAAGCAATATTTATTGGGCCCTTTTGATGTGCCATTTTACTTCAAAATATATTACCAAATGGTTCTCTATTGGTAATAGTTAGATACTATTGGATATTTCTAATTTAAAAAAATGTTAAGCGCCACTTAAATCAGCATGTATTTGAAACAATTGAATATTTTGAAAGGCCTATGGATACCCTATAAATCCGGAAAAGTCGCACCGAACCTTCTTTTAGTTTCGTTTATGTAAATCAAGGAATAGATATTTAAATCAATACTTGAACAATCTGATGGTGGATCATAGTCGGGCGCGTTTGCGAAATGATATTTTCTTGTGCCAAATCTGTTTTTAAAAATATGGAATGAAATTGTGTAGTTGCCTGTATCTAAATGATTAAACTAAGAAATTGGTACTCTTGCATTTGAAAAATAACATTAATAGTTTCATCGAATTTGAAATTGAAAAAGAGTGGTATAGGTGGCTTTCAATACGTGTTTAATTGTCTTGCATGAAGGTTAAAAATGTCCTTACCCTCCCGTGTTCTTAAAAACAAATACATATAATTATTATATAAACTTCTCTAAGCGACAGGGCTTTGACTTACTAAAACAAAACCTGCCTATGTTTTACAGTGAGCAGCTTTGAGGAATGTTTACCTGGGTAGAACTCACGTGACTATCAGTATTCTAAATAATTTATTCCACACGTGGGTTCAACATGGGTCATACAGGTAAATAGCTCTCACTTGCTATAGGAAAAACATTGTACTTTTTAGTTTTTATACATTTTTAATATTTTAAATACGAGCCTAATCGTGTGCAAATTTCATACTTTCACACAAGTTTTATAAATGTAATGTGCGTCTTTTGTCATTCGCACAAGTTTGCACAACGTTAGGCTCATAGTTAACAAAGGCTTTGAAATGAATGACCGTTTTCGATTTACTATAGAAAATCGCCAATGTCGGCTGACCCCTACCACATTGTATAGTTTTGTTCTTTGTATATTCGTGGATTTCAGCGGTAAAAATTATTGAATCGTATGGTTTAAATATCAATTAATAATTTGAAATGAAATTTTTTGCTGAATTTGATTATTTATTTTTTCACATTTTACCGGGGCCCATAAGTGCACTCGTTCTTTAGAGAATACCATACGTTTAATTTCTTATGACTAATCAGTTCACCCATTTATTGAAGGCATGCTTGAAATTTATCAAAGCATAAAAAAACTAAAATCGACCTCCTTCATAGTGTTTATACGTACAGAAGAGTAGTGACAACGGACTAGTGATAACGGACTGAATTTTCCTATCTTGGTATGACAACGGACATAAATAATAATAAATCAAAATTTTCAGTTTGAAGTTGTTCAATTTTTTTCTGTAAAGGCTTATAACATGTCTTCATACTGACTTCATCAATTGGTATATATATAATATTCTTTTTACACAAAATATAACATCCCAGAAGGAAAATGAATGAAACCCACTTTTGATTTCACCAGGGTTTAATATCGCCAACGCATACTCCTCTTTTATTACTTCATTTTAACAGCTGAAATTCATACAACACCAAAAGGGGTGTCAGTCCTGTTCCCCATTGCAATTTCAGACATTGGTTGAAATTATTTAACTTAAAAAATGAAAAACTGCTGACGACCTGCCTTCTCAAGTAATGACACCGGATGGATTTTGTCATAACCTCACCTGTAAATTCATGACAACGAGCCATTTTCATTGCTTAACTTTCAAGGTTTCTGACAACGGTACTGTCTTGAAACTTAACGTGTTCCTGGCCGTGAAAATGCTATATAAAACAATGTCATAGTCATGAAGTTTAACCCGTAAATAAAGGCATGAAAAAGTACAACTGAATTATGTTTATCAGGATGAATATGCAGGCATATTTACAACTCCTGTGATTCAATAATGGCATATAATAAACATAGGGTTTATTAGATCAAAACTCAAATTAAATAAAATGCAGAGAAATTGAATGATGTGTTCACTAAGTGGGCCTCTCATCTGCTCATGAGGCTGGCCTTTCCATGTACCCGGTATTATATATGCCTGAAATTCAGCAGACAGATTTGTTTGTTCGTTGTTTACCGTCCCTTTCGAAAATTTATTCACTCACATGGAGACGCCAAGACATCTCCGAAACACTCTTAATTAGTCATGGTAAATTTTATTATCAAATTGTTTCAAGAGTGAAGAATTCTAGTTAGCTAAAGGCATAAGATTGAGACATCGCCGTTGTTTTATGAAGAACTACTTCTCTGTAATCAAATCTGGACGCTATTTTGTTTCCAACAAATGCTTGAAAATCACAGTAAAACAACGTCGGCTGTTCTGATAAAAACTGATTTTGATGAAATTGTATTTTATAAAACTTGGTTGACAACAAAAAAAAAATTTGAATCATCTTATTTAAAAAATCTTTTTGGTCGGCACAATTTAATTGGGTCGGTCGCATTAGGGGAAACAAAGGTATTTTTTATTTTGGCCCCATATCTTTCTTATAGATAAACTTACTTCTGAAAAACCCAGCAGGGGGTATTTTGTCCCATTTGGACAGTTCTAGTTAAAAGCTATCTCTAGAGATAAACACCGATAAACAAAAGCCCGAAAACCATGTCGTGTGCATGTACATTCGCAGTCTAAACATTTATGTAAGCTTTGAAAAAAATGTATAATATTTATTTGTAAAAATATTTATTTATGATTATATGAAAATTTTAAAAATATCTTGACCACAATTAGCAGTAAGCAAGAATGATCATCAGAAAAAAAAAACGTCTAAGTACGATTTATCACAATAAGTCATGCTATTTGACAAGAACATAATTTATTGTACGACTTACTTTATTGTTTGTTTACAAGCGATAATTAGTTCGTTCCGCATTCAATTAATGTAAATTTCGCGTCAATCATTTTATTTGGAATAAAAAAGTACAAACAAAATGCTTGTTTAACAAACGACATTCTGATAAAAGTTAACAAAACGAAAATATACACGTTTCTAAACGAACGATCACGCACGATTAAAACCGCAAACGATGGAATCTGATACACGCACGATCTCGCGCGTTACACGAACGATCACGCATGATACACAAACGATTCTACACGATTGGTTTGTCAACAATTAGTTGCAGCCACTGTAGCTTGAACTGCTATAAAGTTATGGCCAGATTGCAGTTTTTCAAAGGGCTAAAATGTTAATTACTAACAGATGTCTCATAGTAAATTAGCTGCAGATCTGTAGCTCTCCGAAAAAAATATAATGATAGACCAGAGAGCTACAGTGCCACCCATTTAAAAACTGTATATTTATTGCGCACAAAAAAGTGCGCTCGGTTCTTAATAAATTCTTCCAAATTCTTACCTCAATTGCAAATAAGGAAAGATTTCAAAAATCCCTTTATCTTCTTTCAAGTACTCTCGTAGTTGACATCCGAACGAAGCATATTGGACCGAATTATCTTTGAAACCAAAATGGCAGTATAAATAAGCAAAATGTTCGATGATTACAATATCAGGGTCAGGAGGACTATTAACAACAATTATGAAGAATGTTTGGTTGTGGAAAAAGTGAAAGCATATGTTAGGAACACATGGTTGGTAATATTTTGAGATTACAGTTTGAAAAACATGGAGAAATAAATTGAGAACTGAGCGCACTTTTTTGTGCGCAATAAATATACAGTTTTTTCAATGGGTGGCACTGTAGCTCTCCGGTCTATCAATATATTTTTTTCGGAGAGCTACGGACCTGCAGCTAATAGTAAATATTAATACTGTAATACATATAATCATTGTTCTAAGGACATGTATTAAAAACTGCAGTTGAACTTGAATGAAAGGCCAAATGGTCACTATGTCAGAACTCGGTATTACTAATCCTCGCTGAAAGAACAAGGAAATAATATAATGGCCTGGGCTTTTTTTTTGTTTTGTTTTTTTCAAAGCAATCATTTATTTTTTGAATCATTGTATTTTTTATGCATGCAGTAACATTTGGACATCATTAGATATTGTAATGCTGTTTTATGAGATCAAGTGCTTTACAAATATAGATCGAGCACTTGTATATGGATCTCTGGATACACAAAAACTGTCAAGGGCACACAAATTAAGAGCAACAATGTTTTGATTATGAAACTGTTGTTGACTTTCCATAAAAGCATAAAGAAAAGCAAATCTGATTAGTTATTTAAAGGTTTGCAATATGTGCCAAAAGACATTGAATATTATGTGTATGTATTGGTACACAAATTTCTTTGGCAGCGTTAGTGAACATTTATGTTTGATTGAACCGAAACTGAATTCTGGCATTGAACATTGTTGACAGTGTCCCACTATGTAAAATTTTTATATATTTTTCTTAAGTCTGATTTTGTTTATGTTTATATTAGGAGAGCTTGAATTGATTGAAAAGCTGGAACAAATGGCAGACAGGAATGAAGTTTGGAGGAGTTACATAGGAATTGGTTACTACAACACATATACCCCACACACAATACTGAGAAATATTTTTGAAAACCCTGGATGGTACAAAAACTTCACATACACATATTAATTTATATATATTTTCACTTTTCTGTTATGGACTTGATCATTAGATACTGATAATTTGTTGATTTAAATCTTCAAAATTATTTATATGGACAACTTGTTCTTTGGAGAAAAAAAACCCGTAGAGTCTATGTTCTTTGTTGTTTTCTTTAAATTAATATTACAGAATATTTTTAGTCTGACATTGATGAGCACATAAAAAATCAACACATTTTTCACTAAACACAAGACAGAAATCAGATGTTTAGGTGTAAACCATTAAGTCCCCCCTTGTTATTGACACAGGACCACTCAGTACACCCCGTACCAGGCAGAGCTGGCCCAGGGCCGACTGGAGAGCCTCCTGAATTATCAAACAATGGTGGTTGACATGACGGGACTTCCCATCGCTAACGCCTCCTTACTTGACGAGGCTACTGCTGCTGCTGAGGCTATGGGGCTCTGTTACAGGTCAGGGGAAAATTATGTTACAATTTGGTCAGGGCGAAATTATGTTACAATTATACAGGTCAGGGCAAAATTATGTTACAATTATACAGGTCAGGGCAAAATTATGTTACAATTAATATACAGGTCAGGGCAAAATTATAATTATACAGGTCAGGGCAAAATTATGTTACTATTGAACAGGGCGAAATTATGTTACAATTGTAGGTCACCTTATATACCCTGTAGCTATTGGGCTTTGTTACAGGTCACAATTAATATACAGTCAATTCTCGAATTATCGCCATTCGATTCATCGCCATTTTCGCAATACCGCCATGATTTCCCAAGAACGTTTTTCCTGCTATATAAAATTCTCTTTATAACGCCAAATTCGCATACCGCCATCCGCCACCCTGTTTTCAGTCCATTTTTAAGTGTCAATTATCTCGATATACCGCCACAGGTGCGTGTGGTCAGTGAAGCGCGGCTAATTGGTTGACACTATCCCTGTTGTAAAGCATGCAAGGCAGACAAGGTACATGCAATTAAGTAATTAAACAAGAACTAAATAAACAAAGATTTTAACATGAACTGTTATAATATTTTTGTTTTCTGTTTAATTAAAATCATTTAATTAGTCACGGCTTTGCCACGAAAGCGGTCGTTGTTAAAGTACGCCGATAACTACATAATTTAGATGATCTCTGCTTCAAACATTGCAAAGTTTGCTTAATTATACGGTATAAATTGTGAATGTTTAATTAACAATGTTGCCATAAACAATAAATTTATTCAAGAATTCATTTTCCTTACTATCGGCAATATATCACGACAATCGACCCAGCATGTTTTTTTTTTCAATGGCAGAACTGCAGATTTAAATGCACACCCATGTACTTGTATTTATTTCATAACTGCACATTTTGTTTTAGCGAATTTGTACATTAAAAAATTACTTGAAGTATTTTCAATCAGAAATATGATTTTATATTTATTTACATGTAATAAAAAGAATAGAAACGCTTTATGGTATTTCTAAGAACGGTAACTCTACTTCTTGTTTTCCAGAAGATGGAAAATTCAATTCATCGCCAAATTCGTTATACCGCCATGATTTCTAAATTACAAAAGGTGGCGGTTTATCGAGAATTAACTGTACAAGTCTGACAGGGCAAAATAATATTACAGTTGTACAGGTCAGGGTAAAGTTATGTTACAATTATAGGTCATCTTTAAAAAGTATCATTATAAATGTAGAAAATTTCCTTTTCAGAGGGTGGAGTGTTGACTGTTAATAATGCTTATGACTTGAAGTTTTAATGCCATTGATATATAATGCATGTACATGTGTATATTAAGTAGATCACACTGAGGTTCTTTATGCTATTGTAAAGTGTTTTGTTTTTAGTTAATGTACATGTAATTTGGTGGCTTTCAGTGAACATGTACAAAATGTATTTGTCATATCCGTTTACACTTTTTTTTTAAGTCACATATCAATGAATCATTAATACTTTTGGCCATTACAGTGGAAAAAAACAACAACTTACTTTTCATTTGCCATGGTGTTACATTTGCACTAAAAGGCATATTTTTTAAAGTTCTTATAACTGGAAATCATTATTTATTCATGAGAACTTAATTTTTACATAATTATGCATATAAACTCTCTGTTTCCAAGAATTTTATTCTGTCATATATTTTATATGCATAGAATATATACAGCAAAAACCATGAGGATTCATACAAATTTTGTCTCTGACATTATTAAACTCCACATGTATTAATGCAAAAATGAGGTGTCACGGCAAGTAGCTATATAAACCTCCAAAACAAGACACTTCAAATACCTTTCCATGCTAGAAGGATAAGCCAAATTTATTATATTTATATATATATCCTTTTCAAGGCCATAGATTAAAAAAAGCGTTATGACAATGACATAGTCAGTCACTCAAGGGTCACCTAAGCTTCTGCTAGCATCAATTACACACTCCAAATGCACTTGTCTTACTAAACATAACACAAATGTATTGAAACACAAACTTATGTAAGTCAGAGGTTGCTGATGAACTTTTTGTGAACTGGTCTACCTTTCAATGCAGATTAATTCAGGCATTATTTAGTCCATAGAAATACATGTTACCTCGACACATTCTAGGTCACTTAGAGAACTAGTGCACAAAAGTCAAAACATACTTCTTGAACATATAGACATTGAACTTTTATACAATGTTCTTTGAGACGATAAATATTAAAAGTTAAGTACAGTAAAACAAAGGGGTGCCAGAGACACACAATTTTGATTTGTGATTCTAGTCACAATTTGTTTTACCGATTTTTATTTTTTTTTTTTGTAATATTGTTTTAGATAGATTTTTTTCTCCAAGTGAAAAAAATGCTGCTTTGATCATGATACAGAGATCATGATACAGAATTCTATTTTATACTTGACAGCATTTATTGCTTCATTTATAGCTACCTGTAATTCATTTACAAATTTATGCTAGCAACAGCTGAGAATTTTATTACTTATACCACTGTTGAACTGTTTCAATCATTTTTATGCCCCCGTAAACGAAGTTTCAGGGGTATATAGTTTTTGTCGTTTGCATCCATCCATCTAGCTGTCTCTCTGTCTGTCTCTCTTTCTGTCTGTTTGTCCACAAAAACTTTAACCTTTCCCATAACTTTTGATTTAGTGGAACCATGACTTTCATATTTCACATTCGTATTCCTTGTGACAAGACTTTCTTTGCGTACCACCAAATTTGACCTTTTGACCTTGACCGTGGAGTTTGACCCACTTTTACATGAAGATTTTAAACTTTTACTTTGGCCATAACTTTTGAACAGTAGATACCAGAACATTTATACTTCACAGATGTATTCTTTGTTGAAAGACCTTTCATTGGATACTAACAACCTTGACCCTTTGACCTTGACCTTGTAAATTTCCGTACTTGTGAAAAAACTTTATCCTTGGCCATAACTTTTGAACCATAAGGGATAGGGCTTTCATACTTCATATATGTAATCCTTGTGAGAAGATCATGGATAACAAGAACTTTGACCCTTTGACCTTGACCTTTTTGCTTTACCTAACCTCAACCATAACTTTTAAAGGGTTAGGGCTAGTGCTTTCATACTTAACATATTTAATACTTGTGACAAGACCTTCCATTTGATAACAAGAACTTTGACCCTTTGACCTTGACCTTGGAGTTTGACCTACTTTAAAAAAAATTTAACCTTGGCCATAACTTCTGAACAGTTAGAGCTAGGGCTTCCATATTCTACATAAGTATTCTATCTGGCAAGACCTTTCATTGGATACCAATTACCTTGACCTTTTGAGCTTGACCTTGGAGATTTTTGTACTTATTGAAAAAACTTAAGCATTGGTGTACTTTCAAATTTCACAGTTGTTTTTCCAGTGAGAACACCCTACTTTTGGTACCAATTAATTAAATTTGCATTTAAGAAAAGTTTAATCTTTGCTATGTTGCCATAAAGGGGCATCATTGTTTCACAAACACATCTTGTTTTTTTTTTAGATAAAGCATTTATTGCTTCAGTTATAGCTACCTGTAATTTTATTACAAATTTATGCTAACAACAGCTGAGAAGTTTATTACTTGTACTAGCGTTCAACTGCTTAAATTGTTCGTTTTTTTTTAGGGATGTCAAATCGGTCAATTTTTAATACTCGGTTACTCGGACGTTTTTCCGATCGAGTACCCGGGTACTCGGTAAAAGTGTAAATAAATAAGAACAAGTAAATTGATGAATGTAAAACATTGTAAACTCTTGTAGAAATAAAACCACATGCTCTGATAGGAGGTTTACCCGTAAATGCATTTCTGTTGTAACAATGATGAAATAAATAAGAACAAGTAAATTGATGAATGTAAAACATTGTAAACTCTTGTAGAAATAAAACCACATGCTCTGAGAGGAGGTTTACCCGTAAATGCATTTCTGTTGTAACAATGATTTTGTATCAAAGTGGTTCATGGTGTTTTTGTTTAAAAATAAATAATCTGCTCCGTAATTGTAATGTAACTCTTTGTTGCATTTGACATCCAGGTATCATGTGCAGTCGTATACAGTTTGACTTGAACTTGACCAACTTCAAACAGAGCGGATTCACGATTTTCGTAAACTTTTCAATCCAAGATTTTATAGTATTAAGGGACGGTATTTTGTAGTTTGATGCAATGATGGACATCAGTTTTTCAAAGCCTTTGCCTTCAACCATTTGTACATTTATTGGCATGTAATCAAACACAACCATATCGACAATCGCACGTGTAATATCATCTGTCTCTCTTCCCGAGAATTTACGGCTTCTCTGAGAATTGACAAAATCATCTAATTTATTTAATCAAAACAGGCCTTAAACGATGTTCAGTGAAAAAAAATAATTTAAGTAAATCAAAAAATACAGGTAGAAGACAGCCGAAGGTGAGAAAAGCCAGGTAACAGGTGCTTGGTCACGAAATTACTGTATAAACACTGCCACAGGCGATAACGGTCATTTAGAGGAGTAGGAAACCCTAATTACTGTAGGTACAACTACAAGTAGTAGGTACAAGTACAATGAGAATTTTAAGTTTTAAAACAGATTTTTAAATGCATTAATAAATAAGCTTAAAAATATTCAAAAATATACATCCGAGTAACCGAGTACCGATTTTAGTATTCGATTCCCTATTTTTTTTAAATAAAGCTTTCATTGCTTCAGTTATAGCTACCTGTAATTTTATAACAAATTTATGCGAACAACAGCTGAGAATTTTATTACTTGTACCACCGTTCAACTGCTTAAATTGTTTGTTTGTTTTTTTTAAATTCAGACACAACAAGAGACGGAAGTTTTACATTGATAAACACTGCCATCCCCAGACTATTGGTGTTGTAGAAACAAGAGCCAGGTATTGTTATGTAGTACAGTTACACATTCAGTACACATTTCATTCTTAGTGTACATGTATGTGGTTGCCCATGATCTTAGTGTTTACCATATTTTTTTAAAACACATTTTTAATTTGAGTTTGAATATCAGAAAAAGTGACCAACTTAATGTTCCTATCAAAAGCTGGAAATAAGTTGAGGCTGTCAATGTAATCAAAACAAGGGATAGGTCTACACAAAATTTTGATTTTAAAAATAGAAAGTTTAAAGAATAAAATATTAAGGTGGTGTATAATGTCACTTTTCTACATGATTAGGTGATGGACAGTAGCAGAAAATCCTATATGGATGCTCAAGTAAAACAATATATAGTATTACATGTACATGTAATGATAGATAAAACTGTTCTCTAAATTATTGATTTTATGAATAGCTATGGGTACCCTATGGGTTACAGTTTTCAAACATCCACCCAAATTTGATATGCTGTAATTAAATCTATATGTATATTCCCCTAATGAAAGTAGACTTGAAGAGTGCAGTTTCTTTTGAATTCTGTATAAACCAGACACGGTGATTACGGCCCTGTTATAATTTCAGTGCGCTGGGGATTGAAGTGCTCCGGCTGGACTGGAAGGAGATGGATATGTCTAACAGAGACATCTCTGGAATCCTGATCCAGTATCCAGACACAGACGGACATGTCCACGACTACATGGAGCTAGTGGACAACGCTCACGCAAATGGAGTGAGTTGTGATCATTAGAATTTGAAAATTGTATGATTATTCAAGCTATTCGAATGCACTTTTGTGTAATTTTTGTTCATTTTTGTGCACTAATGACTTATTTATTGTAAAAATTTAAAGATCTCTTGCAGTGTTTTTATAGTTGAATGCCTGATTTATTTGAATAAAACTCTTTGTCATGGAGAGAACAATTATAACCTCTTCTTTGTATTTCATTGATATGAATAAGATATATTTTAAACTCTTTGTACCTTTTATATTCAGACCTTAGTGACCTGTGCTACTGACCTTTTAGCCCTGACAATGCTGCGTCCCCCAGGGGAGATTGGAGTTGATATTGCTGTGGGATCCAGCCAACGATTTGGAATTCCCATGGGATATGGAGGCCCTCACGCGGGGTTCTTCTCCACCAAGAATGAATTTCTCAGACTGATGCCAGGAAGGATGATTGGTGTGACCAGGTATGGCAAGACCTCATGTTACAATTAAGCTGGGAAAAGTTTCAAGGTCATACCTTGAATGTAAAAGTTTCATTTAAACCTTTCAGCCCAATTATTTGAAGGTGGCAACTGTAATCAAAGCTATTTCTGCATACTGTGTCAGCTAGTCTAATTACTATCGAATTTCTAACTTGGTTACAGAGATGCCAACAATAAAGAAGCCCTCAGGTTAGCTTTACAGACTCGTGAGCAACACATCAGAAGAGACAAGGCCACCAGTAACATCTGTACTGCCCAGGTGAGCCAAGCTCTAGAGAAAGTTTACATTTGTAGATATAGTAACAATTAATGTACATGACCTGACATATCAGAGAATTTTTCAATTTATTGACTGGTTTATACATGTATTTCAAATGGTAATTTAAAAAAAATGTCTTTAAGGCTCTCTTGGCAAACATGTCTGCCATGTATGCTGTGTATCATGGCCGACAAGGACTAAAACATATCGGCAGGAGAGTTCACAATGCCACACTCATCCTGGCAGAAGGTTAGACCAGTAATTCTACTGGAATTCACTAAATAAACAAAAATGGGGGCATGACTGGAAACTTAAAGATTACATTCTATTTTAGGTGTGAAAAAGGCTGGCCACGACTTAAAGACAAAGAATTTCTTTGATACCATTAAATTTGTGCCGAAAAATGGCCAGAGTGAAATTATCCACCGGGCCAACAAACACAAGATAAATCTCAGATATTACTTAGATGGCAGTGTAAGTATTTCTTGTTTATAACACAGGAACAGAGTGCATAGAATTATTATTGAGAGCAACATTTTCAAAACACTGTGTTTTGGAGATGAATATATTTAAGATGATGTACATGTAACTTTGTAGATTGCAATATCTCTGGATGAAACAGTAGAGAGAGAAGATTTGAGAGAACTATTGACCATTGTTGGTTGTAACACAACTATGGTATGTTAACTTTTTAAAAGATTTGCAATTACAGTAAATTGGTACTTATTGGAATATTTAAAAGGAAAAAATATTATTTTGGTATTTCAATTTATGGTAGGGTTGGTTATAAAAATGTTTTGGAAAAATGAGCAGAAAATCTATAGAGAGAAGACTGTATCATAATTTGAATTTTTTGCGTTACCGTTTAGTCAAGTAAAATTATTTTTTTTTTCATTTCATTAATCTAAAAACAGATTGTAGCCTCATTGTACAATCTTTCAACACAATGCAAGTTGAATGATTTCTGAACAATGGGATACGGAGGTAGATAATCATATTATGATTATCTTGTGTAATCATAAAGATGACTTGTGGTCGATATAACTATCAATAATTGATTCACAAACAGGAAGCTATCGCGGAGGAACTTGGACCACATCCTGCCACCAGTATCGAGGAAACTGGCTTCAGGAGAACGTCGGACTTCCTGTCTCACCCCGTGTTTAACAAGTCAGTACAGTCAATGAACAGGACATTTGTTTATATATAATAAATATGTAATTGTTATAGGATGAGTGTCATTTACTAGCAGAGATTAGGGAACGTACTGAAGAAATTAAAATGAGTGCAACTTAATAATATGATATAGCAAATAGGAGTAACAGAGAAACACAATCATTGAATGCCACTATAAAAAACATATGGCCACTGTTATTGACATGTGATAGAATTAAAAAAAAATATCACAAGATATGAAAAATCTCTGTTTGCATGCATGTAGAGTGTATATAGTAAAAGATATCTTGGTATCAGATAGAAAAATATACATGAATGAACATAACTTAAATTTTTCTTTTAGGGTAGAAGATTATTTATGAGAATGAAAAGCCTATAGTTCATGTATAATAAGGAATTAATTGATACTTTTCAAAGACATTTACTGGCACTTTTTTAACTATGAACATTATATGATTCATATAATTTTGCTGAACATTTCATTGTTGAATATAAGGAAATGTTAAGGAATGTGAACATTACTTGTGCATTGAAATCATAAGATATTATTAGCAAAATTTTTTATTCAGTATAGTGCCTGATTCACAAATTTAATCCAATTTCTTAATTGTTTCAGATACCATTCAGAAACTAACATAGTGCGCTACATGAAGCACCTTGAAAACAAAGACCTATCATTAGTTCACTCAATGATTCCTCTGGGGTCATGTACCATGAAGCTGAACAGCACAACAGAAATGATGGTGAGACTTTTATTTAAAAATTTGCAGCCGAGTTTCTTTGCAGACTTTTTTTCACTGCATGCAGATTTCAAAATTCATTTGGAAAGAGAAAAACTTGATAATTACATGTACTTAAAAATTAAATTTTTATTATAATCTTTTAAGGTTTTAATTTAATATTTCAGCCCTGCTCCTGGAAGGAGTTTGCCAACATCCACCCATTTGTTCCCCTGGAGCAGACCCTAGGTTACAAACAGATGTTTGAGGAGCTAGAGAGAGATTTGTGTGAGATAACGGGTTATGACAAAATCTCATTCCAACCCAATAGGTAAGGCTTACAGATTTCCATTAAAAAAGTGCATTGAATTACTAGACAACATCATTCAGTATGCTGATAGTGATAAATTCTTGATATGGTCATTTCTTGATATATTTTAAAGTCTTTAGGATTTTTGTATTTCTTTTTTTCTGAGGAATTTTTTTTTGCCTTTTTAGCGGAGCTCAGGGAGAGTATGCTGGTCTCAGAGCTATCATGGCCTACCTCCATGCAAAAGGGGATGATCAAAGAACTGTAAGTAATGAAGGCAAAATCACTAAAAATTTCAGAGAGAGAGAGAGAGAGAGAGAGAGGGATTGTATGGGGGATGGGAGTCGAAAAATAAATTGTTTAAACTTTAACATTTTTATCACAGTTTCATTTTTAAATGCAATATTTTAGGTTTGCCTGATTCCAACATCTGCTCATGGAACTAACCCAGCTAGTGCCCAGATGGCAGGCATGAAAATTCAGCCAATTAACGTAGATAAAAATGGTGCAATCGACATGAGACATTTACGTGCAATGGTAAGTTATAACAATGATTAATTTTGTAATTATCAATAGATAAATGGGTTTTTCCCCCATAAAAATTAAAACTTCCATAATCATACTCAAAGCAGGTGTTTCTGTGTGATTTTACTTCTCACCAAATAGTAATAATGAAATATATTGTTAAATGTACTCAAAGATTTTTTCTTGACAGTTTTCTTATGTCAGAAGTTTGAGTTAGATTTTTATTTTATTTTTCCCAGTGTGAGAAGTACAAGGATACCTTAGCCTGTCTGATGATAACTTATCCGTCAACGAATGGTGTCTTTGATAAAGAAGTCAGGTAAAATCAGGAACAGATTATGTTGTGATTTCCTGAATCAGTTTTTGGCTAAAATTATTTTGAGATTTTTCTACATTTTTGGCCAAATTAATGTGAAATACTCTTTGCAGGGAGATATGTGATCTCATTCACAGTCATGGAGGTCAAGTGTACCTTGATGGTGCCAATATGAATGCTCAGGTAATAATTTTAAGTGTCAGACATAATATTGTCAAATGTATAAATTAAAGATTCTTTTTAACATAACACTTATAAAACTATGAAATAAAAGCTAATGAGTTGAACAAGAAAATACAGCTCATAAATGAAAGAGTTTCTGCATTATACCATTTGTTTCAATAATCCACATTAAGACACCTGATCCCACCTCTGATATTTTAGAGGTTCATGTATGTTACCATCCTGTACTTTTCCAATTGACTTGTTAGCTTGATTAACTTATCTTCATACTTCATAGGTAGGAGTGTGTCGACCAGCTGACTACGGCTCTGATGTCTCCCATTTGAATCTCCACAAAACATTCTGCATTCCACACGGAGGGGGAGGCCCAGGGATGGGACCTATCGGAGTGTAAGGACCAAATATTTTCAAAACTGTAACATGAATTTTTCTTAGGTACTGTGTATTGCACATTTTCTTCAGGTACATGCACACATATTTAGCATTTAACATACATGTACATGTATTTTGTATATTTCATGCATTATCAATGGTCATAATTATGTGATAATTTGAAGTAGCATAAAATTTGTAAAGTTAAAAACATTTCCTTCAGTCTGTGATGTGAAATACTGGAAAATGCATATGATATTGAGGTCAAAAGGTCATACATGTGTAAACCTTTGTTATTAGGTCAAAGGTCATACATTTATAAGCCTTTGTTATTTTTACAGGAAGAAGCATTTGGCCCCCTACCTCCCCACCCACCCAGTCATCCCACCCTATGGCACCACCGGACCAGAAGCCAAATCATTTGGTGTCGTGTCGGCAGCTCCTTTTGGATCCAGTGCCATTCTGCCCATCTCTTGGGGATATATTAAAATGATGGGTGCCAAGGGCTTAAGGCATGCCTCAGAAATTGCTATACTGAATGCTAACTATATGAGCAAACGATTGGATGGATATTACAAGACTTTATATAAGAATGAAGAAGGTCTGTATATGTTACAAATTTTAAAGTAAAATTATTTAAAGTCGGCATTGAACAATTTTTTTCCTCTCTTAAAACAAAAAAAAAGTGTGTAAAATATATAGACAGACTTATTTTCTTTGTAATTTTTTTCAGTTTTACATGAGTGAAGACTGTTCAAGTGACTGGGATCTACTAGTAACATGTATATTGATTTCACAGGTTGTGTTGCCCATGAGTTCATCATTGACTGCAGGGATTTCAAGAAAACTGCCGGCATTGAGGTGATGGATATTGCTAAAAGACTTCAGGATTATGGTAAGTTGTTGTCCTTTTCCTGCACTTCGAAATTATGAAATATTTAACATTATGTTAAGTTAAAACAACTACTTATAACTCAGAGTATACTTTCAATACCATGTAAAAATATTTAGCATTATGCAAAGGAAGAGAAAAGTACTTCAGTTAAATTGAAACTTTTCAACAGCAATAAATAGAATAATGATCCTCGATTAAGTCTCTTTATGTTCTTAGTGCAGTCTACTTGCATGCCATATTTATATTATAATCAGACTAAAATTGTATTTGGAGTAGCATTTTGAAAGAATTTCACAGAAATTTCTATTTTTAGTAACCACGGCAACACCAATCATCGAAATCAAAAACCGATATACAGAATTATGTATCTTATTGTAGTCAACTTGTGTGCCAAGTTATATTGAAATCAGACTTTGAAGGAGTAGCATTTTGAAAGAATTTCACAGAAATTTCTATTTTTAGTAACCACGGCAACACCGTTTCGAAATCAAAAACTGATAAACAGAATTATGTTCTTAATGTATTCTACTTGTGTGCCAAGTTATACTGAAATCAGACAAAACTAAGCATTTTGAAAGAATTTCACAGAAATTTCTATTTTTAGTAACCACGGCAACACCGTTCATCGAAATCAAAAACCGATACACAGAATTATGTATCTTAGTTTTAGTGTGCCAAGTTATACTGAAATCAGACCAAAACTGTAGGAGGAGTAGCATTTTGAAAGAATTTCACAGAAATTTCTATTTTTAGTAACCACGGCAACATCGTTCATCGAAATCAAAAACCGATACACAGAATTGTGTATCTTAGTGCAGTCTACTTGTGTGCCAAGTTATACTGAAATCAGACCAAAACTGTAGGAGGAGTAGCATTTTGAAAGAATTTCACAGAAATTTCTATTTTTAGTAACCACGGCAACACCGTTCATCGTTATGTATCTTAGTGTAGTCTACTTGTGTGCCAAGTTATATTGAAATTAGACCAAAACTGTAGGAGGAGTAGCATTTTGAAAAATTGTTTACAGACAGATGGACAGACAGACAGACGGACGGACGCCGGACGCATTACTATCGCATAAGCTCTTCTGGTCTCTGACCAGTAGAGCTAAAAATCAAGATTTGCAGATTGATTTTTAGCCACCTGGAATTTTGCATAAATTAAGCTGTTCTTTTAATTTCTTCATGCACATGTTTCAACAAAAAAAAAAAACATTCTCTGGTTTAGAGGATTTAAAATTATTTTTTAGACATACATGTATAACAAAGACTTTTCTTTTTTTGTTGGTAGTTTAAGAATATAATTTTAATTGTCAAACTCTTTTTGTGTTGGACAGGTTTCCACTCCCCCACCACCTCGTGGCCTGTCGTGGGAACCTTGATGGTGGAACCCACGGAGTCAGAGGACAAAGATGAACTGGACAGATTCTGTGATGCCTTAATTGGTAATGCAAGTTTATTCCTTCATCATTTGTTAATTTTGTTCTTTATTTCAATAAAATTTCTCTGTTTGAACTGAATTTGCAAGGGGTAACCTGTGATTAATTGATTTTTGAACAAAACTTGATATTTGAACTTAAGATTGTAATAAAGATTTTTTTCGAAAACCGGTGTTTATGTTACTCCTTATTAAAATGCTGTTTTCGTGTCTTACAGCTATTAGACAGGAAATAAAAGATATTGAAGAAGGAAGATATGATTCTAAGATGAATCCAATTAAGGTATTGCTTAGAGGATGTTTAAATGGTGGGATTTAAAAAAAATTATCAGATTTAGAATTGAATCTGATCACAGTTGTAAACATAAGAACATCTGACATTTTATGGCACTGTGTCTAAAAAAAATGAAAGGGTATCAAAAAGTAATTTGGTAGTTTTATGCTGTACTTTTTCCATTCTTTCACATATATTTTGTATTGTTTCTCTGAACTTTATTCTTTCAGATGGCCCCTCATACACAAGCTGAAGTCATGTCCTCTCATTGGGATCGTCCATATTCCAGAGAAGTGGCTGTCTTTCCAGCTGTAAGTAATTTCTAACCAATACTTTATGTTGAACTGTATCATTTTGTCAAAAAAGTTAACCTACATGGTAAATATATGTTATCCCCTGAAATGTCTACTGTCTGTATGAAATTAGTTGAAACACATTTTACAGTCTTTATCCTAGCTGTTTAGTATCTATGGTTCCTCTCTTTCAGCCCTTTGTGACGGCCACTACAAAGTTCTGGCCCACGGTGAGCCGCATCGATGACATTTACGGCGATCAGAACTTAGTGTGCACGTGTCCACCAATGGAAATGTATTATGAATCCCCATTTGTTGATGAACTGGCAAAGCAGAAGGAAAAGAAGAAAGCAGCTGCCTGACTTTAGTGGAAAAAAGAATTCCAGTTTTTATATAGAAGAAGAAAAAAATTTGGATGATTATTCACAGTTTGTTTTCTGAAGAAAATGCTGTGATTAATACTTAACATGAACATCTACTCATTTAGTGGCATTTTTAATTTTACAAAGTTTATACAGTCAGTTCTTATATAAGAAATTAAATAAGATGCTGTCCGATAATTCATAGCAAAAGTGATAAAGCCCCATCTAATTTATTTATTAAATAAGCCCCATATAATTATTTTATATGTAAAAGTACAAGATTATTCAGGAAAGACTTTGAATTTAGAGAAGAGAAGTACATGAACAGTATTGTACCAGTTCTGACATACAAACTGTTATTTGATTAATGCTTTATTTAATATTTTTAAAATATCTATGCATATACATGTCTGCAGCTACTAGTACATGTATAAGGGCAAATTTGGGGAAAAAAAATTGGTGTCAGAGCTGATTTGTGTTTAAGGACAAAGCGTCTTGTTTTGATATTTTGTTGTCTTTAGGAATTTTCACAGTGGTTGAGAGCACTGCATGGCCATTGCAGTTTACATACATGTATGTAAAATAAAAATACCATGTATTTTATTGATCTATTATGTATGTGAGAGTTCATAAAATTATTATATCATTTTATCAAAGAGAAAACTGTAAATTTTATTGTATAATGTACATATCAACCTCTCATGTACTTAGAAACTTTGGTATCTTGAACATCATGGATATGTCAAAGTTAGTTGGTAATCCCAGCTACTTCCTCTTTTATGTATATTTTTGCCTCAATGTCTTAAAACTTCAAATATCCCATACTTTTTTCTCCATCCAAAAGATTGACTTTGAATAAAACCAGTGCTTATGGACTCTGAGAAAGATTGACTTGCTAATGCAATTTGAGAAAAGATGAAAATGCAAATTTTTTTTTAAGTATTTCACTTCATGAATTTTTTCACCCAACTGTAGATAATTTTATTAAATTGAAAATATTTAAATATATTCTTGTTTTGTCAAATTGATCTGTTTGGTGCAAGAATCTCCCTCAGTATTTAGATATTTTGTTCACCTTAAAAATGTTTCGATTTTATTACTACTTTTTTCCCTAATTGTAGCTTTATTTTCAAGTCCTAATATTATACATGTACATGAATTTCATTTATGTTTTCTGTTGAAAGGTATTTTTCTTTACACCATAAACCATGTGTCTTTCTACAACTTGAAGTATTTGTTTATAATAATTGTATGCATTTGCATGTTCCTTTATATGTTTAATGAAATGGGTATTACGATTTTAATAAAAAAAATTTTAAAAAACATCTGCATTTATTCACTCTTTTATTAGCTCACCTGAGCCGAAGGCTCAAGTGAGCTTTTCTGATCACATTTTGTCTGGCGTCCATCTGTCTGTCTGTCTGTCTGTAAACTTTTCACATTTTCGACTTCTTCTCAAGAACCGCTGGGCAAATTTCAACCAAACTTGCCACAAAGCATCCTTAGGTGAAGGGGATTCAAGTTTGTACAAATGAAGGGCCACACCCTCATTCAAGGGGAGATAATTGGGAATTAATGAAAATTTGGTGGTATGTTTTAAAAAACTTCTCAAGCACCACTGTGCCAGGAAAGATGAAACTTATGGGGAAGCATCCTCAGGTAGTGTAGATTCAAGTTTGTTCAAATCATGACCCCTGGGGATAAGGCGGGGCCACAATGGCCAACCAAAGTTTTACATAGAAATATAAAGGAAAATTCTTTAAAAATCTTCTTCTCAAGAATAACAAAGCCATGATTGTTCATATTTATACGGAAGCATCCTCAGGTAGTGTAGATTCAAGTTTGTTCAAATCATGACCCCCGGGGGTAGGGCGGGGCCACAATGGCCGACCAAAGTTTTACATAGAAATATGTAGGAAAATTCTTTAAAAATCTTCTTCTCAAGAATAACAAAGCCATGATTGATCATATTTATATGGAAGCATCCTCAGGTAGTGTCGATTCAAGTTTGTTCAAATCATGACCCCTGGGGGTAGGACAGGGCCACAATGGCCAACCAAAGTTTTACATAGAAATATGTAGGAAAATTCTTTAAAAATCTTCTTCTCAAGAATAACAAAGCCATGATTGATCATATTTATATGGAAGCATCTTCAGGTAGTGTCGATTCAAGTTTGTTCAAATCATGACCCCCGGGGGTAGGGCAGGGCCACAATGGCCGACCAAAGTTTTACATAGAAATATATAGGAAAATTCTTTAAAAATCATCTTCTCAAGAAAAGCAAAACCTTAACAGTTCAAAGGTTTACTTTTGGATTTCAACTTTTCAATAATAAACCAATTTCTACTTTTTCCTAGCCCAGGTGAGCAATGTGGCCCATGGGCCTCCTGTTGCCTGACGTCATGGCGTCAGGCTGTATAAGGATTGATATTTGCAAGATCCGAAATAACTAATAGATCATACCTAGAGAGCTAGATTTTGTGCAAGCTGATTTACATTGGAATTCTTTACCTGCATTTTAAAAGAAACAGTTTTCAGAAAAAAGAATGATATTACTGATGCAAAATACTATAGTGTTTACTTCCTCTAATCTTTTTCCATGGAACAATTATTCCATGTGATTCACCGTTTCAACATGTACGTGTATCCTTTTTCTTGCATTTCCATACTACTGAATCAGTCCATTTATATTCTAAGAAAGGGGTGAATCGCTCTTTTCGCGCCAAATGTCACTTAGTACTTAAGCCTCATGTCTTTTCCTTGGATTGTTCTATTGTGTGAATGGGTGTGTTAACAGTAACTTCTATGGAATTAAATAAAGTTTGTCCTTTTAACCTCCTTCTAATACTTCAGAAATTCTATCTACAAAATTTATCTCATTCTTTTAAATGTTTAAGTAACATATCGTATATATCAGTATATGAACAAGCAACACTAATGAAACTTTTTTTTTTCTAATTTGTTTCCCGATCCCACAGTTATTTACTACATAAATGGACTAGTCCAATAATAAACAAGGCAGTTCAACAAGTCATGGTCTCCACATGCATGAACATTTGTATCCCCGTTTCAGATGCACACAATAGATAAGAAACCAGCACAAAATCTTGGATTTTTCTTTCCACAAAGGCCTAAATATTGAATTTTCTTATTTCATTCTCAATATATGATATAGTGGCACTACCCCCCCCCCCTCCTTTTTAAGAAGAAAAAATAATGAACACACATTACTAATGTTTACTTCAGTGGAATAAATACATTATACATTATTTTTAATTATATCCATCTTTTAAAATGATGATTAATGATGAAATAAAATCTGCGATGGTATTTAAAACCTATATGTCCAAAAACAGAGCCCCCAACTAAGTCATAAATCATAAAATGTTGGTCTCAAAGGAAACTGGTACTCAGGATTTTTATTACTAGCGTTCGAAGCCCGCAAATTGTCACATAAATAATGGGGTAATTTTTCCGAGAATTTTTTTCTTTAAATAAGTTTTGTTTATCATAATTTCATAAATTTCAATAACCAGAATACAATTTTTTATCAACCTGAACCTTTTGAACGCCTGGTTCACCACTGTTCACCAATTTCCTTTACAGTACAAGTACACGAAAAAAACTATATTCCCCCGAATCTTCGATTACGGGGGCATAAAAATTCGAAAATTAGTAATACAAATATTGAATAATAAAGTGCGAAAACTGACAATTGTCAGTTCGGCAACCCCCACCCCCTTCTAAGTAATAATAAAGGGAAAATAATTCTGCATTAGTTTTTCTGGGTGAAACATGGGGGTGTTTCATATTCCCATTTTGTTCTAAATTCCAATATGCAATGTTACATCTAGTGACGTACCAAAACATGAGACGTCACACATGAGAGTGTTAAGGGTGTGTGTGTCCCACCTCGTAATGCATTGCTTTGACGTGCTGTGGACAAAAATACATTGCGTCTCTCCGTCGTCGATACCCGTAATATAATCTAGCCATTACTCATTTATCCCCGGGGGGTCAGCCAAAAACGGAAGTCATTCACTAGCTTGCATGTGTCAATTTTTTCTACGTCATTTGATGGATAGAATATAACTGGTGTACACATATTTTTGGTCATAAGTAAATTTACCATCGAAGAGTACACACATCAAACAAAGTTTAAAAGCTATAAGAAATCATGCGGAAACTAACTTCATTGACCGTGTTAACTTTGTGTTTGGGAATAAGTTTTGCTCAGTTTAATAATTTTAATCAACAAGGAACACCACAACAACCAGGCGGTTTTCCCCAAAATTTTGGACCACAAAATCAGGGAGGGGGATTTCAACCTCCTACTCAAGGAGGATTTCCGAACACGGGCGCACAGCCTGGCGGCTTTCCGACACAGGGTCAACAAGGAGGTAATTTTCCTCCGCAAGGTGGGCAGCAGCAACCTGGTGGGTTTCCGCAACAAGGCCAGCAACCAGGTGGATTTCCTCCACAGGGTCAGCAAGCAGGAAATCAGGGTGCAGGCTTCCCTCAAGCTGGTCAACAACCCGGCGGATTTCCGAACCAAAACCAGGGTTTTCCGCCTCAGAATCAAGGAGGATTCCCGCCAAATCAAGGAGGATTTCCCCCACAGAACCAAGGAGGTTTTCCGCCACAAAATCAAGGTGGTTTTCCTCCCCAAGGACAACAAAACGTTCCACAGGTAAATAGACCTGGGCTTGGAGGATTTCAGCCAAACGCTATCGGAGGATTTGGAACAGTTGGAAATCGATTTGGAAACCCTTTTATTCCTGGAAATGTGATTGGAGCAAATTTACCGGGAGCAAATAATGGAAACACACAAAGTACGTATTAAAAAAAAATATCTTAGATCTAGGAAATAACAGTACATTTGCGGATGATTACTTATATCATAAAAGGTATATACATTATGTAACGTAACATTTTTTTCTCTGTACAGATCAATTCACCGCCAGCGGGCAGTTGTTCATGAGTCTTTCGCAGAACCCTAACAACTATCGCTATGCTACCTGTTACTTCAACTCGACCGAGAACGGCATCAGGGGACGGGCCGACTTCAGACAGTTTGTAAGTTAATTTTGTATTTAACTAGTGAAATACATTTGGATACATAAATTCATATAATTTTATTCATTTAAATCTAGAAAATTTACTTTGAAGTAGAAAAACACACAATTATTTAGAAGAATTTATTATTTATTTATTTTTCCAGTTGTTTGGCGATTCAGGAGTGGACATAAGAATTCAGCTGGTGGGACTCCCTACCTCCCCCGTAGATACCCAGAGAGGAATTCACATTCACGAATTCGGAGATACTGGCGAAAGATGTTCCCGTGTGGGACCCCACTTCAACCCCACCCAGACCCGCCACGGTGGCCGAAACAGCTACCCATTGTAAGTACATGTTTGAATATACAATGTCAGAATGTTTAATCCCAACGCCCTTCCAATGATAATCCCGCCAATCAAAGTTAATATGCATATGTATATGTAAACATATGTTTTCAATCGTTATATTTTTTTCCGATTTGGATGGTAACATATGGTATTTGTTGATTTTAATTTTCATTGTTAAATAATCTGTCCTTTCATATTTCTAGCTTGCGTCATGTTGGAGACTTAGGAAACATGCTTCAGTCAGCCCAAGGCGTTGCTTCCACACAGTTTAGAGATGAGGTCATTTCCCTTCAGGGCCAGGGCAGTATTCTTGGGCGATCATTGGTGGTAAGAGGATTTTTCATACTAAGTATTTTCAAAGCACACAATTCAAACAGTTTACTGTAAATTTTACTGTAAATGTTAATTCGAAAACGGTCGATAACTCCTGTACATGAATAAATATTTTATATGTAGTCATTATTTTCAAAAGTATGTTTCTAAATTTTTAGAAAAGTTGTTTTCAAGCAACGCAGCGCATGGAGTAATTTTTTTTAAACATCATAAATTTTATGTTCTAGGTTAAGTTGGAGCGAGATGATGAGGGCACAGGTACTAACTCCGCCAGTTTACAGAACGGTAACGCACGGACCCCTATTGCCTGCTGTACCATCGGACGGGCCAGCCCCGCTAACTGGAGAACCCCCTACTCCGAGGACGATCTGATGGTCATGTCCGGCGGAGCATGGACACCAAGCTCAAGTAGGTATCTTTAGAAAAAAATACTGGGTTTCAAAATTTTGAATATGGTACGGTTTAATTTTATGTACATGTATATCTTTTAGAAAACCGTACAGTACAGATTTTCATTTGTATCTAATTTTTTTTTTGGGGGGGGTGGGTGGGGATGGAGGGGTTGAAAACTTGTTTGAAATTGACTTTATCGAAAAAATGAGTTTAAAATATGTTTTCTAACCTCTGTCTTGTATTTTCAGGCTCTAGCTCAAATTCAAACCTCCAGGGAACCCAGACCGGCGTAAACTCGCAGGGAACTCAGACGGGGGTCAACACACAGGGAGTAGGAGGGGGAAATAGCTTCAACACACAGGGAGTAGGATCAGGAGGGGGAAATAGCTTCAACACACAGGGAACTGGTTTAGGCGGTGGAAATCAGGGAGCTCCCTCCAACAATCAGGGATCTAGTCTAGGGGGTGGAAATAGCTTTAACACGGGCGGATCAGCGTTTTCAAATAATTTTGGAGGCGGATCTAACTCAGGACAATCGTCTTTTGGTTTCTTAGGAAACCAGGGCAAATAAATTAACATTTGTAAATTATGTGAATGAATGTGGTGTGAATGTTTTTGAGTGCTTTACTATTTATACATGTACATGTTTTTATACAATAAAATTTGTAAAATATCGAAATTGTCTTCTTGTGACTTGAACACATGATAATGTCCTTTAATAATTTATACCATAGATGTTACAAGAAATTATCACTCACGTTGCCAAAAAATGATATATTTTGGCAATATAATGGAATCGTTGTGGGTCAATCCACATATTTTTGGACTTAAAATTTCGATCCAGAGCCAATCCTCGCCATGTTATGGGCCACACGTGGTCATGGAACCACAACCAAGTACTCCCGGTAGGCCAACGATTACAAAGGACCCTTAACCTTGTGGGGTTTTCCATGTACAAAAATTTAAAACATGCTAATTGAGAAATATTAGTTCAAGGGAATGATGATACATGTGCACAATCGATAGCCAGCCAATTCTACAATCATGAGAAGTTGAAATGAGAGCATTGTCACGATCTTTTGTTGCAATCTTCCAAATCAAAAAGTACTTACACGACTATATTTTGTACCTCTACACTACGTCTGTCTTATTTAAAAATATTTCTGCGGTTTGATATGAAATTTAAAAAATGCTTTTACAAGGAAAAAAAAGTATTGTTTCTTGCTTCAAATGACTGAAACAAATTTGCAACACATGCAAGAAGAGGGGCGGTCAGGGTGTGTCTGGACCACCCCTTGGAATTTTCAATTATAAATTTCTATACAAAGTGCCACAGAAAAAAACATCTTCTCACACATAAGACACGGGCCCCTCGTAAAATGATTCGAAGTCGGAAAAGTTTTGTATCTAATGAATGAAGAAGCCGGCCCTTTCCCGAAAAGGTTCGAGAAATTCGCAAAAAAAAAAATAATTCAAAATCCGATACTTTTGAGTTGGCGTGGAACCCCTCCTTTTGAAAAATAATCCTACATCCATAGGCCTACATGACGCATTTAAGGGTGATTGCACTGTACATGGTCATACTCGATTATTTAATTATCGAGGAAATGGACATACATGTATCACTCACATGTATACTTATTGTGTTGGTATAGCTCAGGTAAAAAAAAAAATCCAACCTCCTTCCGTTATATAAGTACATGTAATAATATGGGTGGATCCGTTGGATCTTAGTGTCATTTTTATTTTGCAAAGTGTTAGGGGATCAAGGGAGTGTCAACACCGAATAAAACATATTTGATGAAAAGTGCAAAATGTGGAGGCAATACATCCATGGACAAAGAGAGATAACTTTTATGAAGAACAAGTATGTCAAAATTCACTCGGATAGAAAATACAACTTTGTCTTTAAACGCTTTATCATGTTTATAGATACATGTATATTGTAATGTATAGCTCACTAGTAAACACAAACAAAAGGTACAAATATTCATTACATTTTATTTTTTTCATTAAATTTTCTTACAACATGACTTTTTCCTCACAGACATCACATAGGAAATTCACCATTATCACAAGAATTGAAACCGGCATTTTATGCTTGTACATATTTTTAGTGTACTTTGCAAGGCAAAATCTAATAGAAATGGCATTTCAAGCTGACAATTTCAAAGAGGAACCACAGACATTTATCTCAGATAGAGTTAATTCCCTTAACAGACAGTCAATGAACTGTAAGTTCCAAGAGTTTAAAGAGATCTTAATGGCTATTATACCTTAATATTTTTTTTCCAATTTACCCAGCATGCTATGTTAAATTTGTTGACATTTTGCATATAATAATTTTCAGTTGGAAAAAAAACATACGAGTTTATATAGCAACATTTTATTTCAGAGAACAGAGGAAATTTCAACCTTAAATATCAAATATTTAAGAAGGGAATGGCAATATTGGGTATTTACTAGGGCTGGGACGATATATCGAGATATCGTGATATATGTGAGGATGATACACATATTGATACATTTGAAAAAATATCGCCCCCAAGAAATCTGACATTATGTTTTTCTTTGTTTATTTAACATTTGGGGTTTAATATATAAAATAAATAAGTTAAATATAAATATAGAAATGAAATAAATAATAATTAACACCACTTGAGTAAAATGTTTTTGTTTTACAACATATAAACAACTATTTTGAATAAATTATTCTCATTTGCAAAGAAATAATTTGTTTATTTCAATGCAAAAAAAGATTTTATAAGCAATTAAACATATCGTGATACATATCGTATCGTGGCTCAAATATCGTGATACGTATCGATGAAGAAAGATGTGTATCGTCCCAGCCCTAGTATTTACATCCTTTTTCAACCAGATTAGTTTAAAATATCTTTATTCATAGAAATGGATTGAACAGCAGGCATAACTGCCTATGATCGCTCTCTCTTCAACCAGATTAAAGAGTAGCTCACACCTGCATGAGCTCATATCATTTAAAAACTATATCTGTTTCTTAAAAATACCTTACAAGCTTAGTTTTAAGATAAGGATAAATTACTAATTTCAATAACGAGCAGTGAATAAAAGTACATGTACATTCAAAAGTTGTTCTTTTCAATATAAAGCTAACAACATTTCCTACATTAGATATCTTTAAAGATAAATTTTCTTATTTGTATTTTTTAAATAAAATCCACTTTGCATTAAACATATGATATTAAGCTAGAAACACTTTTAAAAAAACAAAACAAATAATGACATTTAAGACCAACTAGTAAAGGAGTAAAGGAGAAGGGGGGGATGTGACACTTGTAACTCTCATAAAATCTCCCTTCTTATTCCGGGACAAAATACACCCTGCTTCAACAAATGGAGGGATGTTTTACATGTATATACATGCAAATCAAAACAACAAAAATAAATATCAACAAAAATGCATTTTGTTCATAAAATAATCTCAGAGGGTATTGCATACCATACCTTCAAAAACAAAAAAACATGATCATTACTTTTTTTTAACCTAAGCAAAAACAAACTTTTGGCAATTATAAATCCTTAACTGGAGAAATTGAAATTACATTCACATAAAAAAATATTTTTTTTGTACACATGTACATATAATAAATATACAATCAAATGCCACCTTTGAAAAATAAAGCAGGATTAGATTGAAATCTAAAAAACTAATGCTCTCATCACAGAAACATATCTCGAATAATGAGTATTGATACAATGTACCTTTCAAAAACAGTTCAGCACAAAATTTAACTAAAAAATAAATGTTCACATTAAACATTTTCTCCAAAGCAAGCACCAAATGTGCCCTACCTAATACATAACACAACTTATACATACATGTACATGTAACACACATTAAACTGTTTAAAAAATGACATTCATTCTGCATTTAACAGATGAAAATGAAGTAACAAGTGACTTCAAGTACATTGCAAAAACAATGGCTGGAATTAAGTTCGAATTTTCATGTTTTTGATCATAAAAACGACACATTGAGTCTACAACACTTGGCTGGCTGCGCTCTGACTAAGGTAAATAATAGCACCGACAAAGTTCACTCCCGCAGCGATGATGAACACGGGAAACCATCGACCGTGACTCTGGAGAACAAGTTCTGCCGTCAGCGGACCACACGTGATACCAGGAATTGTTGCCTACAGAAATAAAAACAATCATCAAACTCAAAATTTAAAAAAAACATACCATCACAAACAGGTACATACATTACAAACTTAAATCCATATAAAATTTTGTTGGGATAAAAATTGCTCTTATTTTCGGCCTGAAAAAGAATCTTCTCTTTCAATTTGATGTAAAAAGAAACAGTAGATTGGCATTTACATTGTAAATGTCAAAATCTTTAATACAACAAAAAATGTATTTTTTTTTTTTTTAGTATGGCAATGAAAGTAGCTTACCAATGTGTTAGAGATGGCAAAAGTAATTCCAGCATGATTAGGAGCCACTTCTGCGTGATTGCTTAAATGTCCTGATGAGTTACAAGCACTTAGACCGAGAGAAAGGGAAACAAAGCTGGAAACAGACAGGGAATGTAAAAATGATTCATATTTTGTTTTATAGATGACGTGTAATCTTCTAGTATTTTCTGCATTCATTTCATGTAAATTGAAAATAAAACTTTTAAAGCTTGATAACTTTTAAGAAAGAATACTCTATTTCTATTCAACTTTATATAGAAGAATGAACTCCTTTAACATATAGCAAAACATTATATACAAGAAGCAATTTGGACATTCTTTCTTATGTTTAAAGGAATGGATAACTCTTTAAATGTTGATAAAAGGTAATAAATTTAGAAATTGTACTTACAAAACAGCAAGTGATAAATTATTTACAGCGCTGAAAAATAAAATAAATAATCCAGGTCCCAGAAGGCCGATGCTGGTCATTAGCCTCCTCACCGACAGTAACGTCCACTTGTCTTTGGTTATCAGGGAATCAGCAAAGTGTCCAGCACCTGAAAAATAAAAAGGAACCATGAATTAAAAATACCATCTGAAGAAAACAAAATAATAAGGGTCAAGTCAGAAAAATATGTCAAGTGGCTCAATCCATAGCAGACTCTAGTTTTCTACAGATTTTGGCTCTGAGATGTGTTTCATTGAATCAGTTGTTCATAATAATAATATTTGAGTATTAAAATGACAATTCTGTTACCATTATATCATTCACTAAATGTACTAAACTACAAAAAAATAATGGGAAATTTCTTGAAAAAATTGTTAACAAAATATTCTTACCCATCCCGACTAAAGAATTCATGATGTAAGGCACGGCCGTAAACATGATATGGCTCTTTTCAGCCCCGAGTGTTCGAGTCATATATGTTGGCAGCCACTGCATGATGATATAATTGGACCAGTTCATGCTAAAGTGAGCAATATAAATGGACCAAAGCGGCCAATGACAGAGAAATTCTCGCCATGAAACATTGTTATTGTTGACCTGTGTAGAATTAAAGGAGACACAAATAAATATGAGAAATCAAAAACAAGACATATTTAAAAATATATTAATGTTTAAAAAGTAAATTTACGTGTTTCATCCTTATTTGGAATACATATTAAAATTTTATCCCGAAAATACATACAGAATTGACAAAATAAAGCAAAATTCAAATTCAAATCATTTTTCATACCTGCATTTAATTTTTCTGACACACGGGTATCAATTTTCAAATATATAAAAAAAAATGCAGCAACATACAATTTTTCCACATAACAGCTAGATGGTAGATGACCTTTTTTTTTTTTTTTACCTTGGGAGGATCAACAAAATCTTCCTCCGTGGACGTTCTAATTTCTTTGTACATCAGAATCCACAATAAAACCCACACAAACCCCATAAAGCCAAATAAATAAAACATCCACTCCCAGTCCAGGTGAGGGCACAGCTGAAAACAAAGTTACATTTATTATCAACAATTTGTTCTTGGTGCAAAACTTTTGTCATAAAAAGAATTTCCTTTATGAAAATAATCTACCGACTATGTGAAAAAGAAAACTTAATATCTCAGCAAAAAAAACCAAAACAAAAACAACTGAATTTAGTTACTCAATATAATTTGTCATCATGATTTCATACAATGCTTCTTGTTTATCAAAAATAAAGTTTTATACCATGTAAGTGGCATGCGGCATTTCTCATAATTTAGAATATAATTTAGTATTATTCCCATATGTGAAGTGCTTGAAATGTTGCTTACCACTGATGCAAAAGTTTGTCCAATAGAACCAAACGCAACCAAATAACCAAAGGCCCTAGATCTCTCTTCACATGGAATGGCATGAGAAAAAATATGGAAAATTGTTGGTAATCCTAAAAGCAATAAAATTAAAATAAACAGTATTTGGTAATGCATCCTTTTTTTTAACTTGGAGAATGTTATATAAACATGGCATTTTCTGTGAAATCTTCACTTTCTGTCTTAAATGATTGGACATGCACAAGTATATTTTGATAAAAACACTTTAATAAATCAGTTTAAGAACAAATTACCTAATCCTTCTCCAAGTCCTAACAAGACTCTTGAAAGTATTAATGCATAAATGGAATGAGCAAAGAAGGGGACGAGAAACGTTGACAAAGACCACAGTAGTACCGCTATGGTGAGCATCATCTTCCCTCCATACTTTTTGGCCCCACTCCCACCAATTACCTGAAATTTCCAAGGATCACATGTACAAAGAAATCATTTTTAAATAATCATAAAGAACAATTTATTTCACTACTAGATAAATGCAAGACTCTTGAAAGTATTTCCATAAATGGAATTCATTACTCAGACATGATCATATTCAGGGGTAAGAAGATACTGTATAAGCAGAATTTTTAGAATTTAATTTTCGCATTATTAGCAAGGGTGCACTCCCAAAATTTGAAATTCAAAAATTAATTGCGTTTTATTTGTAATAGATTCTTTGAATATAAAAAATTCCACTACATGAATTGCATCTCTGAAAATAAAATACCATTTTTTTTTTTAAACGATTGATTGCTAAATTTGAGTCTCGCTAAAATTTCCACTTATACAGTAATATATTTCATTACATTTATATCTATAAAAACATGATAAATGTGATAAAACAAAACAGTCACAAAATCAATGAAATCAGAACCACTGACAGATATAGAAAATCTATGTCAGAATAATTTTTTCTCAACATATGTTCTATAGAATAAGCATAATAAGGGGAAAACTGCTTTTTAAAATAAAAATCTCACCTGGCTACTCATGTAGCCAACAGCAAAAGAACTAAGCACCCATCCTTGTCCATGCAAGTCCCATTTGTACTCATCTGCCATAGGAACAATAGCAATGGGCATAATCACTCTGTCCGCTGAATTTATAAAGTTGGCGATGGAACATAATGCTATTGTATGGGATGCTCTACTCAACATTTTGTTAATCTTTGATCTACCAAGTACACCGTGACATCATGATCATTTAACTTGTCTGAAAAAGAAAACTGTATACAACAAGGAATTTTAAAATAGACAGAGAAGTAATATATCTTTACAGGTAAAGTATAGACATAAAAGATCATTAGATATGTCTCTTTCTGAAAATCTGTTGGTTAATTAATATTTCCTATCTTTTGTTACCTGATTTATAAGAGCAATGTTGAAGGTTACATGTACCAGGTAGTCGTTTGAATATTTCAAGAAGTAAAGCATTTAGATATTAAGCATAGCATGTTAATCTACAATCTAACTACATATTAAAATATGTGTAATGTTTAGAAATGGGCGTATTGTCAACTGGTCTTCAATAAATTTTTAGACTTTTAGTATATATATTATATATTTGCTGTGCTTCACACATTCACATAATGTAAACTAACTTTTTTCACAAGGCCATGATTCTTTGGAATTGCAAATTATGTTTAATAATCTATTAATTTCACAGATTACTTGGACTGAGACTGTGTTTTAAATGCACGAGTTCCCTTTAAAATTAGAGAACACCTGCATGCATATAGCATAATACCGGGCAAAAAGGTATGTCTACAGAACTTGCGTTTATGGGCATGTCCAAAAAAATGTTCTATTGTTAAAACGATATTGTCCTACGAACCTGGCTTAACGATAGAATTTGTTCTGTGTATTGACAATGTAGGAGAATAAACACAGGCGATAACTCAAACTTAGAGCTTTTACTATGAACAGTGCAGAGAGTAAATATAAATTTGAAGTGAGAAAAAAAACGTTGGGATATTGAACTTTTGTCTTCACATGGATTTTTTTTAGGGATAAAAGGCATATTCAAATCTTAAACAGTTTTTTTTCCAGCACAACCCCTTTGTATTCTTCGAAATTATTTCAGATCAGATCTGCTCCGATATGCTTTATTGCAAGTATATGGGACGTATTCTGAATGTGGCGAGGGCCAGAGACAGGTCCGGCACAATCGCTTGATTAAGCTAATTAGCTTTAAAAAGCTATATAGCTTTATTAAGCTACCGTATAATCCCTATTAACCGCCCCTACCCCTATAAGCGCCCCCTGGGTCTTTTTCAATTGTCAGGAAATAAGGGCCCCCTTTATAGTGATCAACATCATCCAGAATCGTATCAAAAGTCCGCCATAATGAAGAAAGTGAAAATGAAACTTTGTTATTAGGTAACTCATACATAAAATATTCTTGAAAGTAAAAGATTTTTAGAACGACCTAATCATGTATTTCTGGAAGTGAAAGTTAAACATACAAGTACAAAATTTGTTCTCCTTCTTTTTTGTCTATTCCTTAATTTTGAAGTGGGAAAATGAGTCATATAGCATAATTTGGAAGGATTATTGTAATTTAAAGGAAGGTTAGACAATTTTTAGTGGTTCTCTGTTATTTGTTTTTTTTTTTCAAAAGATTTCTTGAAGCTAAAATATGACGTTCAAAATTTAGCAAGCATAAAATATTTCCGCAATTTTCCGCCCGGGGCGGTTAATAGGGATTATACGGTATTTAAAATAGCTAAATAAAGCTATTTATATGTAGTTTTTAACAAAAACGTTTTTTAGTAAGAAATAAACAAAAAGTCGCAAGTATTTGACTATGCATATATGTACTTTTGGCTATCAAAAATACAAACTAAATCATAGAAAGTTCTAACATTACTGTTGTTGAATACTTTTAAGCAAAAGATGAATTTCCATATGTTTGAGTAACTGCACTTTTATATTGAGTGCGGTGAGGCGTGGATCGGATTGCTTCTCATTGTGTTGAACTGTTACCAATCAATTATCCTGTTGGCCATAACTGACCTCCTTTATAATTTCATTCAAGAAATAACTGTGTGGTCACTCATCAATAGCCCCCAAACTTTTAAAACTTTGAGTACAAAGTCTCTTGAGGAGACGCAATTTGGTGAGTGATTTTTACATTCATTGTATTCAGAAGAGTTCAAAGTTTGATATTCCCACTGCACCAAGGTGCGACTTTTTGCACATGCTGAAAAATAAAACATTTGAGAAAGAAGTGTGATAAAATAGCTTAATCAAGCTATTCCGAATAGCTTGATAAAGCTATATAGCTAAATCAAGCTATATAGCTTAATCAAGACATTGTGCTGGTCCTGAGAGACACCAGAGACATATAAAACTCTGGAGACACAGAGTATTCTAACTTAGTAGACTGATGAGGATGCTCAAAACAGACTGAGTAAAATAAAACTTCAGAGGCTAAATCATTGCACACCAAAGAGTTAACAAATATATTGCCATCTAAACTGTCAAAGATTGTGACTTGTCATGACGCCAATTATTCTGTGGTACACATCTGATTTTCACTATTTTTTATTTTACCTCTACCTCTCAGTATTAATTAAGAAATCTGATACTAAGCATGATTGTCTCAAAGATATTTACAATGAATTCGCGAAGAAAGGTGGTTATTTTAACTGTAGGACTGTGTGAAAACTTTTCAACTAAAAGTTCGGCGAATCAAGTCAAGTCGGAGAAAGTGATTTCTTCCATATGTATTGACACACCCAGCTTACAAACGCTTAAAATATCAAACAAACATCTTTATGAATAACATCGCTACCATTCTTAAACACTTACATAAAGCATTAGCTATAAATCATTTTTGTTTTTGAATGATTTTCCCGTTATCGCAAACGTGGCAAGTCCATCGCAGAAGTTGACAACTCTAATAGGGCCGCTTAAAACAACACATTTCTCTCAACAAAAATTATGCTTACAAGTCCAACGTTTTCGGGCAGTTGACTGGCATGCATTTACTTTCAACATATATTTAGTTGGAAATAATTTCAGAATATTGTAATCCATGTAAAATAATGAAATGTAAATAATATTTTCTTTTCGATGCTATAGGGGGTAATATATTTTACCTAAAAACCGACTTGGAAATGGTAAGAATCCGGATTGGTAAGATTTCCCCCCCCCTTTTTTTAATATAAAGTAATTTTGATTACAAAAACTGAAAAACCTCTCATTTCTTTTAATTTTTTCATTTGCCCCTAAACTACCTAAAATTATACCAAATATGATTATTTTGTATTTAATTTCTCAAAAATATTATATTTCTTTGTTAATTCAATCTAATGTAATTCTTTGGTCAACGAAAGTGGTTAATTTGTGAAAAGGTTTAGAATTGGCTACAGAGAGAATTCATGTAAATCAAAAACATTATATTTCTCTAGTTTCACATTTGATAAACTAGGTTTTTATGAAAGCAGACCTTAAAAAGGTATAGTTTACAAACCGTAAACTATAGTTAACAATTAGTTAAGTATAGTTTTCATCTGAAAATATATTTAACGGTTGTTAAAAATAGTTTTTTTTATTTTAATTTAAATTCATCTAAGAGTGTAATAAGCGTTAACAATAGATTTTGTTGATAAACATAGATTCACGTCCGTAAACTATAGTTTACAATCGTAACCTATAGTTAAGAGTTGTTAATCATAGTTTCACAAATCGTGAAACTATATTTATCAGATCGTTAACTATAGTTAACGGTTTGTAAGCTATAGTTTACAAATCGTGACACTGTATTTATCAGATAATCTATGTTTTGCAATCGCAAATGATTGTTTTCAGTGTTAATTATAGTTAACGCTTGTAAAACATAGATTATCGCGTTATCTATGGTTTACGGATGTAAATATATTTAACGTTGTTAACTATAGTTTACAGTCCGTAAACTATAGTTTACAACCGATAAACCTAGTTTATCGACTGTGAAACTATGTTTAGCTCATTTTTGTGAATTTGATGTGCCATAGTTGGCCAGTGAATGCAGTGGATTGAATTCTTTTAAAAAACAATATTTAAAGTTTTATGAAAGGAAATACAGCTAAAGCTAGATATAAAGCATCAATTTATTGGTAGCTTCACTTAGTTTATATGTATAGTCTACATATAAGTCCTCTCTAACTCCTCCTTCTAGTTTTGGGACTCATATTTTCAGGTTTTTAAAGTCTATGGCTTTTATTGTGTATCCTACACAGTCTCTTTTTTTACAGACATAGATTATTTAAGAGACCCCAAGGAAAGGGTTTCCAAGCAGTTGTCTATACATTCTGCGAAGAACAGTTAAATACATGTACCATAATTAGTTTCTGCCATGATCTTGAAGGAGATTCATGTTGCCCGGAAGACAATTCATATACTAATCACTTTAGATTTTGTGTTAAATTAAGTTTTCACTGTGTCATTTTTAAAAATATATGATCTCTGCAACATATGTGCTAAAATTTTAGTTGTCAACAAACGGATAATTTTGGATGACTGCAATATTCTGATTCTGTTGCATTGCTCAAAGTATAGATGGAATATTAATCTAATAAAGTATAAATAAGATTATAACATTCTCTACATAAATCCAAAAAAAAATATTGATCATGTGAAAACAGTTTATTTAGATATCCATTAATAAGAACATTCCATGCAAATTTAAAAAGTCTAATTCAATAAAAATCACATGGATATAAAATGACAAAGAGAGTATTGTTTCAGGGTTGTTCATGCTTGATAAATCTATTCATCAATGCACATCACATTATTTGATGATTTCATTTGGATTATCACTGAGCACAAAAGTGTTATTTGATAATTTCATTGGGATTATCACTGAGCATAAAAGTGTAGATTCTCCTGGACATCTCTTTTCCCACTCTGCGAGAAGTCTCCAGCACCCCAGCTCCTCTTCTTACCTGTAAGGAAGACAGAACGATGATTTAATATTAAAAGTTTAATATCTTCAAAGTTCATTAATGCAATTTAAGTTTATAAGCAACATGAGTTCATGTAACACAACTTTTCTGCATGCTAGAAAAGTGTGAAGGAAAAGGATGAGATGATAAGCTTGATACATGTACATAACTTACAATACTGGTATTCACAGTTACAATATAAAAAGCTACTCATGTAAGAGACATGCATGACTGTGAAATTTGCAGCAATACACTGTAGATTAGAAAATGAATACAAAGATCATAGTTTCACTATTTTCACAACTTATATCATTTTTTTCATGAAATTAAACCAAAGTTAACAAGATTATCAGATCAACAATTCATTTAAAATGTCGATATTAAGGGTCAGTCAAGCACAAACTCTATGGATTTGCCAAGTGTGCAAATTCCTGGCATTTATTAAAGGGAAAAAAATATTAACTCCTAACCCCTTAATGCTACCATTTGACACAAAGCACATGCTTAAGCCCTAAAGTATGAGGATTAATCCATCAAGTTACTACCTTGTAATTGTGAAAAAAATATCACTGTAAAATTTTGAAAACAGCTATAGTATTATAAGTTATAAATATAAGATCTTTATAGGTCCTACAATGATGTACATTCTAGCTGTAAACTTCAAATTCACAAAAATAAATATGGCATATAAAAATATCCATATACTTACAACAATATTTTCCAGCAATTTCTGTTGTTCATTTGAATCACTGCATTTTCTGTATGCCTGATATTATTAAATCAACAATATAAACTTTCATTCCAATATTCATGTAATTTTATGACCAGAACTCTTTAGCATGCAAGAATTGCATATTAAAAGTAACTGAAATATGACTAAGAAATATAAATTGAATGAATGAAAAAAGATTATAATTATAGATGAACAGCTAAATGCATGGAAAAATTCCAAACAAATAATTTTACCTCCATTAGAAGATGTGGAGATGGGTAAGCCACAACAATAGCATCAGCAATATCAGGACTGATGTTTTTAAACTGCATCAGCTGCTGCTTCCAAACTTTCAGAAGACCCTGTCCATTCTTGTCCACTTTTACTGTGGCTACACCATCATCGAAGACAGCAGACTGTAGGCGATCTTTTCTAGGAGAAAAATTAATGTCATTTAGGAAAGTTAGATTTAAGAAATCATGACTGTGTCATTGAATTAATGCCTTTGAATACTTATTGTATACAGTATTGTGTCTTTTTCTCTAATGGATGACAAGCACACTTAATCCAAGTCATAAATGACCAATTACAGAGAAGATATATAAAACATCTACATTTCCACAGAAATTTTATTTCCTCTACATGGATACTAGATTCAAGATATGCCAGTTATGTCTTCTTGAATTCAAATTACATTTACTGAAATGTGAATTTCTTACAATAAATGTAGAATACATTCATTGACTGTTTTTGACACCATTATGAAATAAAATTACTTTGCAGGTTTCTCTGCCACTGCCTTTGAGAAGGTGCGTACAAACTCCGCAAGTTCCTCAGAAGTCTCCAATAGATAAACCATAACATCTGTCTGCAGCTGGTTGTCTGTTATACCCTGTAAAGGACCATCAGACACATAGTATTGCAGACTATAATTGTTAAATACACATACATTAATCAATATTTATAACATACCATATAAAATTATTTCAAGCAATATGCTATATTTGGTTTGGCAAATTTTTTTATCCAAAGTTTCCTGTTTTGAACAAGCTCAAGAAATCTTAAGAAAGAAATTATTCCAATTATTTGAATTTCTCAAACCTTTCAAAACTTGCAAAGATAAATCCAATGCCAAGAACATTAAATTTTTCATTAAAGAACATTAAACATAAAATTATTTCTAGAGCTTATAAACCTCTTCCACATCGAGTCTGTTGACACTGCCGGGGTCGGTGCTGGTGTCCACTCTCTCACTGGACAGAACCGCAGCTCGATGTTTCCTCTGGACCTTTGTTTTCTGATCTCTGCATAAAAACATATTGTTAAAAGTTGAAAAATTCATATAAAATGTTTAAGAGTAATTCTTTAAAAAACATTGGAGATTGATATTGTTGGAGATTTCATTATTAAGAAGGTTTTGTTTTAAGTATTTCATCTGATGTAATTGTTATTAGCTCACCTGAGCCGAAGGCTCAAGTGAGCTTTTCTGATCAAAATTTGTCCGTTGTCTGTCGTCGTCGTAAACTTTTCACATTTTCATCTTCTTCTCAAGAACCAGAATTTAAAAACTTGCCACAAAGTATCCTTATGACAACGACAAGGACGACAACAACAATGACAAAGAGAGATAATTATGAAAGTTTAATGGCATTTTTCAAAAATCTTCTTCTCAAGAATCACTGGGCCAGGAAAGATGAGCTAATAACAATATAAGTATAATGTTAATCATAATACATGTATTTATATAAATATAATCTATATAAAGGTCCTACAATGATGTACATTCTGTAAGCTTAAAATTTACAAATATAAAAATAAGGCCTACAATAATATCCATTTAAAACTTACAACAATATTTTCCAGCAATTTCTGTTGTTCATTTGAATCACTGCATTTTCTGTATGCCTGAAATATAGATAAAAAAAATTCAAATCAACAGTAAAAATGTAGTTCCAATATTCTCATAATTTTATGACATACAATCTTCAGCATGCAAGAATTGCATATTAAAAGTAACTTAAATATGACTAAAAAAGACAGACTGAAAACAAAAAATTTGAAAGAAGAGCATAGTTCATGGAAAAACTCCCAGCATGGTAAATGGAAAATTTTCAAATATAATGTTACCTCCATTAGAAGATGTGGAGATGGGTAAGCCACAACAATAGCATCAGCAATATCAGGACTGATGTTTTTAAACTGCATCAGCTGCATTTAAAATATATCAAACTTTCAGGAGACGCAAAGCCATGATTAGTAATACAAGTATTTATAGTGGCATACACCATCATCAAAGAATAACCCTGAAAGGTACTGCAGCCGTGGATCTTTTCATAGAAATAAATAATGGCTTTTTGGAAAGTTGAATTTACAAAGTTATGATTGCAATTATATAAATACATGTACTTGCATGTAAATGAAATAAAGTTTTTTAATTAATAGACATTATGTGCAGGATAGTGTTTTCGTAGCAAAATGGATAACAAACACACTTAACCTAAGTCAAGGGTAAATTAACAGTTATAGATCTATAAAACATTTATATTTCCAGAGAGATCTTTGTTTTTACCTGCACTTTCCAATAGGTATATTTTTTGTTATTTTTTATGTTGTATACTGGAAAATTGTGTCCTAAATCAAGTAGGCCGAGAAGATTTTACATGTAAGGATGTAATAATAGGACAGCATATTTCTTGCTTACATGCAGTTATATAAAATGAGATTTTATATGTAAGTGGAATATATCCATGTATAATTCTCAATATCCTTAAATAATTACTTTGCAGGTTTCTCTGCCACTGCCTTTGAGATATGGTTTTACGTACATAGCTCTTTAGCAAGTTCCTCAGAAGTCTGGCCCTTAAATAGATAAAAATTATTCATTAATATCTGTAATGCAGCTGGTTGTCTGTTATAGCCTACAAAGGAACACCAAACATAAAATGTAGACTATTGTGAAATACACAAGCATTTTTCAACATTTATAACATACTATATAAGATTATTTTAAACAATATGCTATGATTTGATAAGAAATTTTCAAGATTTTTCCTATATATTTCCTGTCTATGAACATGTTGAAGAAAGCTTAGGCAACAAATTATTCCAATTATTTGAATTTCTCAAATCTTTCGAAACTTGCAAAGATAAATCCAATGCCATTTTTTTCATTAAAGAACATTAAACATAAATTTATTTCTAGAGCTTATAAACCTCTTCCACATTTTACGTCTTTTTACACTGCCAATGGTTTTGAGAACTTTTTTAAAGTCCATATATCTCAAAACTTTGACAGCCATTGTGGCCGCAGCTCGATGTTAAATCTATACTACCTGGATGCTTTGTTTCTGATCTCTGCATGGTTTTGGAGAAGAAGAGTTAAAAGTTTTTCTTATAATTCATACAAAATGTTTCAGAGTTCTTTAAAAAACATTGGAGATTGATATTGTAGGAGATTTTATTTATATTAAGTAGGTTTTGTTTTATTTCATCTGATGTAATTGTTATGTTTTAAGCTACTTTCCGCTTCATTATAACGTTTCATACTGTTTTTGTTACATTTTCATGTTGACATAATGTGCAGTATACTACGATGATATAAATAAAAAAGAAACTATACTAAGGTTGATTGTTGTCTTTTATACTATAATGTAAGTGATGATTATATCAAGCATTTATGCAAATTTGAACAATTTTGAAGAAAATTTTGTTTGGACTCCCACGCATGCAGTCCATCAAGTTCTTTAAAAAAAAAACTTAACACAGATATTTCATAAAGCTAATAATAGCTAAAAGTACAACATTGAAAACCTGAAATATTTTTCCATTCCTATGACCACAAAAGATAAGATGGAGTTGGGTATGTGTTGTTTTATTGTGTGTACATAGCTCTTTAGTGTGGGTCCTTCATTTTCCACTCCATACTGGCCCTGAAATAGAAAAAGGAAAATATCAGTATAGTGATAGAGTAGGTAACCTATATTTAGCAGGACTCCCAAATCATTTATGTCAGACATAATGATTGGAAGTATTGACATTACAAGTATCACAGTGACACTCTTATAAATACCACAATATTATCATTTCTGTGCAAAGCATAAATTTTTTTCATTTTCAATGTCACCTGCAGACAACAGGATCTGTTTCTAAAAAGACCTTTCTTTGTTTTTCTTGCTTCTCCAGTACCTTTTCTTCTCTTGCTTTCTTTTTCTCTTTCTTTCTGTTCTGTATGAATCAAAGTCTGCCACAGGAATGTTATCAGTGTAAGTAATGCAAATCTCACATCATATTTTATTTAGTATTTATCCCAACAACAAAATTCTCTCAAGTAGTTGAACCCCTTAGTTTTAACCTGTAATGTTATATAGCAGAGTACAATCTATATGCCATTCTACACAAAATGCAGCTTATGAAGCAATATTTTTATATAAAGCTAGAAATAATGTGAGCACCGAGCTTAATAATGAACCCTCACACTCCTCAATGAGTACTGTAAAGTCACAAATTTTCAAGGTTCGAGGAAAAAGTATTGGTTGGTGGGGACTTCATTTTGTGGTTGGAGAATGTTAAGAATAGTTATGCATGTTAAATTTTACATTCCGTGGTGGTCATTAATTCGTGGATCTCTCCTTACCTCGAAAACAATGAAAATTAACCCCCATGAACATTAGTGATTGCACAGTATATGGCAGAATGTAATGGACAAAGAAACAGACCGACACTCCTATAACTGTATATTCCCACCCCCTTCCACTTTCAAGCAGATGGTATTAAAAAGATCAGTAAATGGTACCTGATTTTCTTCTGACACATTGATACTGGTGATTTGTCTTCTCCATGTGATACTGAAGGGTACTGCCTGTTCCTCTGTGACATATTTTATTCCCAGGGTCTCACATGACTTGAAGATGGCTACTCCGTGTCCTCCAAGTGAGTGTCCATCCCTAAATGCATCATCCACAAGTTTGGTTTGGGTAGGTCTTATAGTTACCAACACCTGAAAGTTTGATTCAGGTACTTATAGAAAACAAAATTTTATTTACTTCATCCATGCAAGTTTGGTTCAAGATGTACTTTTACATGATGAAAAACAACATAAGACTGAAAATTTCTGTGCAAAGCATGAAGATTATTGTTTTCAAAATTTTCAATGTCACCTGCAAACAGTCTTTAGATCCACCCATCTGTTTCTTCATTTCTCTTTCTGCAATTCGAATTTGTTCCTTTCTTTGTTTTTCTTGCTCTTTCTCCAGTACCTTTTCTTCTCTTGCTTTCTTTTTCTCTTTCTTTCTGTTCTGTAAAATAAATCTCACCACATTTATTATATCATTAAAAGAACTGGTACATA
Organism: Saccostrea cuccullata; assembly: GCF_032062105.1. NCBI lineage: Eukaryota > Metazoa > Mollusca > Bivalvia > Ostreida > Ostreidae > Saccostrea > Saccostrea cuccullata. The sequence continues at coordinate 170,488 of NW_026924594.1, read as the reverse complement.
AATAAACTTTTTATGTTCAATGAACTAGGCATATATAATATTTTATTATTATTTTAAGTAACACAGAGAAATTACGCAGTCTATTTAAACTACCATATTAATTCTATAACCAAATTGTGCACTGTCAAGTTTAATTTGTGTATATTGGGTATCAAATGAAGGTCTAAATCTATCATTTTTTTCAAGCACTGTACCTTCAATCCTTAAACTGTTAAAAATAAATTAAGTCTTAACTGTTCATATACTTGCCTCAGCTTCTCTCTTTAGGATTGCAATTTCTTCCTTTGTTCTCTTTTTCTTTATAACTTCTCCACCACTGCATTCAGATGATTGAGACAATGATACACATGATATAGTAGACTGGCTCTCACTCCGCATACTCCATCTTTCTGTATTTCCATCACTATATTCTGATCTCTCAGAAAACTCTCCTTCATTTGAAATAAATTCACTGTTTAGATTTCCTGAATGTAAAATATTTCCTTTCACATTGTTCTCTAAGGAATGTTTCCTCTTTGAAGCAGAGATAGGTTCTAAAAGTGGACTAGATTCAACGCTAGTAGGCTTAGAACTGTTGTTGGACACACTTCCCAATATTCTGTCTCTCAAAGAGAGTACACAGGATTCATCTTCTGAACTGTCTGACATACTATGGTATGCTGATTTAGTTGTTTTATTTAAAATTTTAGCACTTTCTTTATCTTCTTCATCACTATCTAGTATAATTGAAATCTGTCCATTTGATGGTTTAGCACTTGAAACGGATGGAATGTTAATTAATGTAGTTGCCTTGCATGAATTTGGTTTACTAGAAGGATTGAAAATGACAGGTAATTCCTCATCATCACTACTGAAATCCAACACCGGCTGTGCTTCATTTTCCTGAATAAAAGATTTAATTTGACTTAGTGTACTGATCTTCACTGTCTGGAAATGTTACACAAATGTGCATTATATTCACTGCAGTAAAATATGCTATATATGCACTGCAGTAAATTATAAAATTCTGAAAATTGTCCTATATAAATTCTTAATTTTGATGTTGCAGAAGACCAACAATTAAATTTACAACAACAAATTCTTAAAATTCTATCTAGAGTCCAGTTCTGATTTGGGGGGTTTATAAAAGAGGCCCATGGGACATAATGCTAATGTGAGTCTTCAGAAGACTTTGAAAGATATCTTCTTCCTTCATTCCCATAAAAAGTTTTGACCCCATCTTGTGACTCTACTCTCGCCCCCCCCCCCCATTTGTCATGATTTAAACAAAATATTTTATCTGCACATGGATATGCTTCAATCAGTGTGACTAATAATCTAATTGTTCTGGAGAAAAGTCTTTTCTGTTTGCCTCTCTATAAGCATGCAGACCATGATTTGAATTTAGAATTAACACTTTGCCGTTAAATTTTCACAACAAAATTCATCTTTTTTAACCAGTGGATCTTAAAATTTTTCAATCCATTCTATCTTTGCATTTTCTTGATTACTTCCTCTTAAAAGGATATTGTCCTTCATTTGAATAATTTTTAATCCAAATTTTAAAAATCCCAATGCTGCTCTATGCCAAGTTTGGTTGAAACTGGACCAGTACTTCTAGAAATGAAGTAAAAAGTGTAAAGCATTTTACTACCGGACCAAGCGACCAACAGACAAACGAACAATGTACAGACGTCAGACAACAAGTGATCAGAAAAGTTCACAGGAACTCGAAGCTTATCAGGTGAGCTAATGAAGCGATCACTTAAAAAGCATTTACATAAGAAATGGATCTGTCAAGAAGTCGATTTACTGTTCGTTCAACGCTGTTTGTGATGGATAGATCGTGTTTAATTTCATCATGTGTGAAAGAAGGACACATAGACGATATCTGAGCCACACTGTCATCAAGATTCATTTTTTCCGCCAATCATGGGTGCCTTGGAACATTTCCGCTTAAAACTAGGAAGTGAACTCGCGTAATATAGTTCATAAAGTTCACATAATATTCCAGAGTATTTTAAGTAGAATGTATCTATATACATTATAGTTTGTAATGTATCTCAATATATAAGAGAAATATATAAACAAAACCTTAGAACTTAGTAATTACATACAAAACTTAAGGCGAATGAATATTACACTGTCGGTAAATAAAGTTTCCATAATGTCCGGGTTCAAACTGTTAAAAAATATTCTCCTTTCAACGCTATTGTTTCCCCTTTTACTGTTTTGTTATATATTAAATATATATGCAGTCGGAGATCAATCACACATGTTCTATGATCAAATTTGAAGAATAAAGTTTTTTAAATTGAGAACTTGCTAATTTATAAACACACAAAAGAAAAAATTCTACATTTACCCTTACCCTAAAAATGGCAGCCTCCTTGGTGAGGCAAGTGTCTCTAGAATCAAATCGATTTCTCTTCTCGTCTTCGTTAGGTAAATATACAGAACTCTTCTTCGTTTGGTTTATATGTACAGATAATGTTTTAGCCTTAAAAATAACTTAACTGTTTTGATTAATGTCATCATATATTGATTAATTCGAATTGTCTCTGCTAACACCTTCAAATAATGTCAAGCTTCATCAGTCGTTTTAAAGTTGAGAGGCGCAATGATGAGCTGTCAACTTTTCAAAAGAGAATAGGTTTCAGTTTGGAGTTTACTTTGAAGTCATTAACACTCCCCTTCTCGTGTTTTGGGAAATTGCCTTGGGCTAGTAGAAAGTAGAATGATTGCTACAGTACAGTTCAGTGCAAACACTGAAACAGTGAATTTATGAACACAATGAATATTTTATTTGGACGACTAACAAATCAAATTCTTGACCAATTTTTTTTTTTGTTCTAACAAGCACTTATAACACAAAATTATGGATAAAGCAAATTCAAATGACCATCTCTTACTAAGTCTTAGAAGTTAAAAATATATACAAGTTAAAAATATATACATTTTTAGTAACAACTTTTTAAGATCACAAAGTTTAATTTGGGAAAAGAAAATTATTTTTCATAAGTATTTTTAAATAGAATTAATCTAATTAAACCCCATAGCTCTTCAAGAATTTTAAAAGCCTTGAATACTTCCTTGAATATATTAAACACCCAATTTTATGTTAACGCCCCTAAAATCTACCTGATTCAAGATCAATAATTTACCGCCTGTCAATCATAAAAAAAACAATAGCTTCTGATTTGATTGACAGGTCAGCTACCTGTGCTTCTTGGTAATCTGAGTTTGGGTGTTTTGAAAACAATTACCTGGTCACACGTCAAACTCTTTCATGTACCCGCATAGTATACACGCGGGTTAGAAAACTCCAATGTGTTTGAATTTTATTTCAAAACATAATTGAAAGTAGATTATTAAAACATTGACGTTATTAAATATTTCTTTTCTATTTTCACTGCTGTTTGTTACTTGTAAGTGTTAAATCGTCCACGTTATCCGCGTCCACAAAAACCGGCTCTTTTTGCCGTAATTGGAAGTCCGACGATTTTTGAATTATTTTTAAAGAAATGAGATATAAGAAAAATATTCAGCACTAATAAACGGCATAGCATAGGCTTTAAAAGATGTTTTATTTTGTACTATGGCAACAATCCGCACGATGTTGTACAGAAATTGATGTCAGAATTAATGCTCGAATTTCCTCTAGCGTCTGTATATATACGTAATGAAAATGTGAAAATAATTAATAGAGATCGATTCTGAAAAGAAATCTTTCTAACAATAAAATTTTGTTAACACACGAAGAATCAAAAATATGGAATATTTTGGCCAGGGGAAAAAAACATTCCGATCGCGGTAAATGCATGTTCACATGCACGATGGATAGGTGGATTTTTTTTATTTCAATATTCAGACTTTTTTAATCAAGTGATTTCTTTTATTGAAGATTAAAAAAGATATATATGTAGGTTTTACCAGGGACCTATATACTTAGTATATAGGTCCCTGGTTTTACTCGTGATTTTTTTTTCTTTTATGTAAGGAAAACATTTTCTAAAACGATATACATGTATCTTATTATTTTTTTCCCTTCAAAACATTACCATGATTACTATGAATGCGTTAATACAAATAAATTTCATATTAATATAATTATTTTAAGTAGTTTCACTCAAAACACGTAATGATGACCCTGATTACCAAACACAGACTTCCTGTGTAATGCTACGTATACACAGATTTTTGACATCTTGGGTATTGGGGGTCTCAAGGTAAATAACACCACTAGTAGTTCGACCACTCCCCCTCCTCAGGTAACCGTACGGTAAAAAAATTGGGTCTTTAAGCAGTCATACAAAAAGGGAAGATTGTGCATTGTGATTTTGCCATATTTTAATGAATTTGTCATAAAGATTTTCTTAAATATATATTTCACAGACCAGATTTGCCTAAACACATCAGCAAACAACATACCAGTTTTGGGTCAAGAGTAGATGCACAATTTAATTTCTGACGTAATCAATAAGTTATTTTATTTTATTTATTTATTTATTTTTTTGTATATAGGATTGCCAGCAGTGACATCAGTAAGACACAAATCCAAAAAGAAAGGAGGAAAGTCGAAAAACCTTGGAGGCAAAAGGGCCACAGTTGGAAAATCTTACGGCATAAAAAGAAATGATGGCAATTTTGTTCACAAGGGAGAAATATTAGTCAATCAGTGTGGGCTGAGATTCTATCCAGGAGAAAATGTAAGTTTTACTTGAAAATCATAAATGTGTCAATAAAATACTTTTTCCAGATCAGTTTTGTGTGAAAGAATATGCTATATCATATGAAAAATGTGTTTCAAACTTTCAATACCTTTTCTATGAAAAAAATTAATATAAATATCCAAAAATTCATTATATCTACGGTAAAATGATTAAATAATAAGGGATTGGGACTACTAAATTACTTCAAGTTATGCATGGTGTTTGGAATAAGAGTGTTCAAGATTAGGAAGTTCAAGTGTATTTCACATTTGATTGGGGAGGGGAGGACACCAGTATAACAATTTTGATGCTGTCAAGGAAAGGATTTTTGAGATATGAAGAGACAATATCTTGCTATGTCCACATATATTATTGAATTTTAGGCCAAGTCAAACCTATCAGGACATCTGCCACAACCTAGGTACCCTTTGATCAATGGAAATCAAATCATGGTTCACTCAATTTTAAGTCATAGGGACACAGGTTGAGGGTACATGTATTACTACAATGCACACAGGAAGATATTGTCCCTTTGCTTGAGAGACATCAATGATATTTAATAAGGAGTAGATGACGCGAGTAATATTGCTCAAATATTCTTAATCTAAAATTAAATATTGCCATGGGGAGTGGGTTAAAAGGACAATTATAAAAATATCAAATACATGTGCATGTGTGGGGAGCAGGGTGTGAGAAAAATGGTAAATTTCTGACATGAAAATATTTTTCGAAAAATTTTCCTTGAGATATTTAGTGTAAATTCAGATCTTCTCTGGTCATGTTACTTGTTTTTAGCTATAGATTGCAAGGTCATATTACTCATATTGGAGTAGATTCCTTTTAGAACAGCCCTTGACTTCATTATGGAGTTTTCTTATTCTTTTATCAAAACTCAGAAGGAGCAGTTGGAATATTGAAAATGAGCAATGTAGCCTCAATACTTTGGAGTCATATGCCCTTAGTAACAATTAGTTTATAATTTTTTTTTCAGTTTGTCTTCATGTATAGATAGTGATGAAAAAATAACAATAAAAAAGGCAAATATTCAAATTTTTGCTTGTACATAATTTTGTTTCTTGTTGTATGAATACAAGGTTTGAGAAGATTAATTAAATTTATGACTCTCTTTTGTAGGTGGACACAGACAGGACAAATCGTCTGATTGCTCTGACCGACGGTACAGTGGTTGTGTCGTGTGAGAAACTCTATCCCTACCCAAACAGCCCCCTCTATAGACCAGTACAGGATGGACTTGAAATTTACAAAAAATTCTTTCATGTTATCCCAATACCTCTAAAAGCTAAATTTAAACTTGTATCAGAGACATAACCATTGCATTAAATACTGTTAGATTTATTGTATAAGTATAAAATGTTATACAGTGTATTAGAAAATACTGTTTTTATAAATAAAGTAATTTTTTTTAAAAATATACATTAAAAATCTTGTTTATTTTCTGGAAAGCATAAATATGTAAAATTATCATTATTGCTGAAGAGTATAAATATGATGCAAATAGAATAAACATAGCAATGTGAACATGAAGAATCAGTGTATTTTTTTTTGTTTTTAGAAAACCTGCGATACATTTCTGTGCAACATTTAATTTGTATTAGGTTTTTAGATCAGTGATCCAGAAAAACATGGTTATATCCAATTAAGTTGCAAAGAAGGACAATTTTACTTCAATATATTATACATTAATTTGTTATATCCTTTACATTCACAATACGGCTTTACTTAGAGCCCACAAGAATAAAAATCACTTCACTGTAAGCACCATTTCATTATTAGAGTGTTTGCTATAAGCATGTTTTACTGTATGTGTAGAAGCTGCAATATGCATTGTCCCTGACATATCATGTCTGACATTCTTACCCCAATTTATTGTTGCTCTCTTGATCTAATAATATACATGTACCATATTAAACCCTTTCTTTCAATCCGACATGTCTTTTTAAAAAATAATTTTTGTAAAGTTTAGATGAATAGCTCATATATTCTTTGTGTACTTTTTATCAGCAAAGTTATTGCCCTTATATTTTAATTATTCACCAGTGTCTAACCTTTTTTTTCATGGGCATGTATATGAATTGAAATGAAATGTGTTTTAAAATTGTTCTGTTGGTGATATAAAAATTTAGTTTTTTGCCTACATTAATCTACTTTCTCTACCTTTATTGCCCTCATATTTTTGAAGGTCTTGCTTCAGACCTTTTTTGTTGTGCAAGTAGTTTTAGATACCATGCTAAGTTTACAAATAGCTCTATAAAGTGACTTGCAGCTTTATGAGTGAGCTTAAAATCTGGTTCATTGGTATCATAGTAGATTAATATATTTATATTTGTTCTCTGTTGTAAAGTTATTATGCATCCAGTGCTTCATCAATTGTGCTTTCCCAGACTTCTAGCCTTGAGTGACCTTAGAATTTGATTTTGAGTCCCTACTTTATCTTCATGCATATAGATGGTGAGCTTAAGTTTAACTTTAGTTTCAGCATTGTTGATGCACACATTTTTATCTGTCTTGACCCATATTAATAGAATATCTGGTTTTGTATATTTGCTGTGTGTGCATGTTTCATTGGCCAAGTACATGTATCTGTATTTCTGCAGTTCAATACTATTAGATAGCTATTACAAGACACAAGAAAAAAGAATCAAAATATATATCAATCATTTATTCAAATCATTCACTTCCACCTATAATGGGCAAACGCTCTTTGAGCCTCACATTCTTTATGAAGCTGTTGCTTCTTTGCTACAGCATTGCCCTGAAAAATGAGAGCGAGAAAAAAAAATCAAATTTATTAAACTGAATAAGCAGCTGTTTTGAGATTCCATTTTGTCAATATGGATATTGTACTGGTATTTGACAATTTATAGATACTGACCTCATTATTGTAAGCTTGTAAAATCTCAGCAGCAAGCAGGACTTGGATAGGAACTCTTCTTCGTTTTGTTCGACAAGAATCGATAATGAAGTTGATCCCAAGTCGAAGTTTTCTCCTGTCATGACAGTACACTGGAATCTATGAGTTGAAAAAAGATGTCAAATGATGTAGAAGATATATTATGAAAAAATTCTGGTAAATGAATGAAATACCTGTCTAAGACAATCCAATGATCCATATTGTGGCAACAGAGAGGGAAATCCAATAACCCATATGTTTTTTAATGAATAGGGAAACCAATGTATGACAACTCAATGAATCATATTGTGCTAAATGAGTGAGATACCAAACTTTGACAAGCCAATGACCCATACCATGGTAAATGAGTGAGATACCAAACTTTGACAACCCAATGACCCATACCATGGTAAATGAGTGAGATACCAGTCTATGACAACCCAATGGCTTATTTGTGATAAATGAGTGAGATATACTAGTATATCTTTGACAACCAAATGACCAAGATTGTGGTAAATATTGCAAAACTAGGCTATGAAGACCAAAGGAATCATATTCTTGTAAATGAGTAAGATACCAGCTTATGACACCCAATAATCTGTATTGTGCTAGCTAAATGAGAGAGATAACCCATATTGTGGTAACTCAATGACCCTTTTCTTACTCTGTAAGAAGTTCCTCCCTTTGTGACAGACTTCTGAACCACTAATGGTTTGCAGTTTTCCACAGCACCATGAATAATCTTTATAGGATCAGTGACAACCATGGCCTTTTCTGCCTCTGTTTTTGCTTTGTGATAAGTTTCTATTTGTTTCATCTTGATGTGCTCCAAAGCCTTGAAATATACAGAGAAAATGAAAGTTTCTGCATACAATTATTTTGTTAAGTGACACTGTCATTTAAGCATTGAATTCATATTTTGGGATGTCTTCGGTCCTTTAACACACCTGGCCCTGCCGACAAATTGAATACCGCGCGTTAGCGCGGTATGATAATTTGTCGGCACGGCCAGGTGTGTTATAGGACCGAAGACATCCCTAAAATATGAATTCAATACTTATATTTACATTCTCTAATTTTTCCTCCTCATAATTGTTTATTTCGGTCATCTTTGATGTGAATTTAGCGCGCTTCAAAACTGGTGTGCTTTATAGACGTAAGAGCCGTTTGTGACGTCGTAAAGTTAAATAACGCAAACGAACATTGCGAGGAGAAAAAGTGACAAATTGATTTTAAAGCACATTTGTTGTATTTTTACATTAATTCAATGGAGTTAATTTTTTAAAATTAAATTGTGTCAAACAATGTACATTTTGGTGTTCATAAAGTATTAAAAATGTATATAGTTCCTACTGTGTATTCTAACGCGCGGTGACAAGGTTTCGCGTGTTATAGAAATTTGAACGTCATGGATTTCTAATGGACTTCATAAAGAAAATTACACTGAATGTAAATATTAAGTTTTAAGTTGCTTTGGAAAACTTACCCCTTCTGTTATTTCTCTTGCTTTTTCTTTGCCACCATTTTTCAATAGTAAGTTTATGAATTTTCTATAAAAGAAGAATGAAATACTGGTAAAACAAAATGTAAGCATAGCTGTAAAATGTCAACTTTGAAAGACTCTTTATACAAATAAACTTCTAATAAGTACAATCTCTACCAAAGACTTATATACATGTATGTACATGTAAATTTCAAAGTACAGATGTACTGATATGATTGTCCGACTTCAAACTATTTGCATAAGCATTTATTTAGTATCATTTGTAGTCTCAAATTCTTACTTCCAGTGACTCTTTTTTTAGAGTTTATCTCTAGAGATTTATTACAGACAGGACACACATCAAATGATAGCGTTTCTTTTTGTTAACTACTATACCCAAGTGCAGTGATGGAGGAAACGGAGAAAACAGTAAACACTATGATAAAATAATCCGCTAATTATTGATGCCCGCAATTATAATAAATATATACAACAATAATGGAGCTGACAAAGACACTCTGCAGTAGGGAATGGGAAAAGAGACAAACTGCAGGTATACACAGGGCTTTCAAAAAGATTTGAACAAGGTGGTACTTTATCAAAAATAGGAGGTACCACATGGCGAACGCCGAAGGCGTGAGCCTGCTAGGGGGGTCCGGGGGCATTAATCTCATCGAGATGGGTAGAGACTGAAAATTTTGACTGACGTACGTCAGTCCAAATTTTCAGTCTCTACCCATCTTGCTGAGATTACGGGGGCATGCCCCCCGGAAAATTTTTGAAATTTAGAAGCCACCAGACCGCATTTCCTGGTTTCTAGACACATAGAAGTATGCTGCTATCAGTGTTATTTTTATGCCATGTTTCAAAGTTTATTTTTGGTCAATACACATTTTATGTGACGTTTAGCACTGGATGGGTGGAATTACATAGAAAAATTAGTTATTTGAGCAGAGTAACAATAAGATTTAGGTAAAACTTCTAAGGTCTATGCTATATTTGTTTATATAAATTTGTTCAACAAAATTTTGCAAGGTTTGAGTTGTAAGTGTTATGTTTTAAATATAAAAAAAATTATTGAGTAAGGAAATGGAAATTCAAAATTTAAATTTAATAAAAGAGAAATGAAATTGTATTTGCATTGAATTAAATTCATTTCTGTTCTACAATAAAGTGCAGATTTTAAAAAGAATTAGAAGAAGCACTACATGATGCATAGCATGTACCAATAAATTCAGCATATTTTTCATGCACTGGTACATGTACATATAAAATAATATACATGTGTAAATTAGACAAAGATGACAGCAAGACTGGAGACAAACAAAATTTTAGATATGACTCCCTCACTTTACTGGATATGGTTACAATATATTGGGAAGAAAGTAAACGTCCGCAAGGTAATTTTCTTGACCACTAGAAAACTGCTGAATCAAAGGATTAAATGTGTGGCAAAAGAAATAGTTTGTTTTATGTCCTTTTGCTTCATCATAAAGTTGCAGATATTTAAAACTGTAAGTAATTTATATCGTCAGCTGCGGATTTTGACACTTAAATTTGAAGAGTTGAGGCTATTAAAATGTACAGAGGTGGTCAAAGAACTATCTACTGTTCATGTCGGTCTCTCTATCGGTCAATTGTGTTGAAGACTTTCCGCGGTCTAGTTCCTTGTATCTTAAAATCTTTTGTGAAACTCATCACCATAGCTTTAAATTGACACTTTCATTTCCGACACCTGGATTCCTATTTTTTATTTTTTTGGCCGTATTTATTTAAAATATATTCATAGTCATTAGCTTTTGTCAAAATCAGTGACGATGGAATTTGATATCGAAATCTACTTTCGTTTTCGAAAAGATCTATAAGACGCATTACGCAATCTCTTTTGTTTCATTTATTCAAATGCTTTAATGATCTTCTTGACTAACCAATCAAAAACGTTATTAGATACCATTACGGACTAAGAATAATACAAAGCTACGTAACCACAACTTTTGTAAAACATGGTAGGGCCTATCGCATTTTCACGCGATTTTTCTTTTCTCCACTGAATATTTTGGCCGGTACCATGAATGAATCCAACTGGGTAAAAGTACCGGGTACCGGCAGATTTTGAAAGGCCTGATACATCACAACAGGTGCGCTTTATACCTCGTGACTGGAGGTGGCATGACACTGACAGTCCATGCCAAGTACCTCTGGAACACTACAAGACTATATACTCCTGCAAATCAAATTTTGTAGTTTCACACTTACTGAACTATGGGATCATATGTAAAACTTGTTGACACCTCAGATCTTGCTGGAATCATCGGTTTTTTCTCAAGTGGTCTGTCATCACTGCAAAGTGCATCTAATTCGCTCTTTTCTTGAGTAGAGGATAGTCTGTTTCTGTAAATACTTGAAAGGACTTGATTTGTGCTGAAATAACTGTAAATCAAGAGAGATGAGTAAATTGCGAGCCTTTTGTTTAGTATATTTAGTTATAAGATTTACTCATTCCGCATTTCCTCTGTCTTCAAAATCATATATCTTAAAATTCGTCACATTACATGCCATGTAATGAAACAACTCAAAAAATAAAATATATTGGGGATAAAATACAACCTTAATTGTATATTTTCCTTATATATCCCGAGCAACGTTTGAAATATCCACTTTCCTTTGCACAATGCCATGTTGCTGTCAAAACAATTTTCATTAATTCAATCTGAAGAACTTCGTATTTTATCATTTCTCCTCTTGTATCAGAGTAATTTCATTTTTTGAGATAGCATGAAGATTAAAGTGTATCAAGTTAAAATTTCAAATAGGTGTTATATCTAAAATAACATTAGATTTATAAGAAAAAAATGTCTTTATTCTTAAAAACATCGAAGATTAAGAACGCGACCTAATGAATTCCTGTTGCTCCAAAAGGGAGCTTAGCCTAAGATATGATATTTTGAAGGAGTTCATGCTTTTAGGGCCGTTTTACATCCAATTATGCAGACAACACTCTGGTATGATAATTACCAAGGTGCTGTGTATCCTCTGGATCTACATGCCGCCCCGGCAATCGGTCGTTTTAACAGGAAACCAACGCCTTCTCTGCTTGAAATATGCTCCAAGTTTATTGTTAGAGACTCAAATTTGACTTTGTACACAGTTCATTGTGTTCCCAAAGACCTGCGTGTGTGTTTAATGAAAGAGGCATTGAAGGTATTAAACAATGATTAAGTGGAATTTTCAAGTATATATCATATAATCATATATTTTATTTCATACATTTCGCTGTAGTCTAGTATTTAGGCAGAAAGAAAATCAAAGGTGGTTGCGCATTTGTACTTTATTCTTCCTCATGAATTATAAGGTGGTAAAGAAGCAGCATTTCCAATTGAACACCTTAACACAAGCGAGCTGTATATTGCTCTAGGATCGATGAGCCCGGCCAAAATCAAACAATGTACTATATAGTTACCATGGTTACAGTGTCTTGCATCTATCAATAGTATTCTATATTTTATCAGATCCCTTCTTTTAAGAATCGTTACAGTATTAAGTCTTAATATTCCTCCATCAGATATTAGTATCTAATGTTCTTTGTATAGAATCACTATTTTTTTCGGGCACTCATCTTATACATTTCAAACACCCAGTAACTGTGATTATTTCAAGAACTTTATATTTGGGTAATTTTTTACTTTATCTGAAGCTGAAAATAAAAGTCATGAATTAATTTCACAAGTTTTTGTCAAGATATAATAGCTTCCCCATACCTACAACAGTGAGCAGATTGGTTTTTCGTTATAATGATGCAGTTGTCTCAGGAAAAATTGAGTTATGCCAAAAACAAGTGAATCACAAGACTAAAATTGAAACTATATCTTTTAGCTTCTTTTCAGAGATATTTCTGCAGGTTTTTCTTTCAATTTAGGAGAACAGAGATAGATCCATAGAGGTGTTGATATCCAGCTGGCACATGGAATCTTTGGTACTAAGGGACCTAACTCCAAATATTTTTACTTCGCTTCAACCTCTACATGACACTTACTACCTGTCAGATATTGTAAGACAAGGACTACGATATACAACATGCCTGGCTCACACATTTCTGGAATGTGTCAAAAAGAAAATGCCCACAGAGTTACGTTTTCTTGACATGTCTGGATATCCTACTGGTAAATTATACTGCATAAATAAGCACAGTCAAAGTGTAGCACACTTTTCCTTATCAACCAATCAGCTTTTTAAAAAGTAAGGTCATTTCAGCAAAGCAAAGGTCATTTGAATCTTGCAAACACTTTACAGGCAGTCTTGTGTAATGATGCCTAAATAAAGTTCTCACGAATAAAAAGAGATATTTTGCCATCTAGACTTTCATTTATCTCTGTAGACTTCTTTTTGACATTTTACTTAATTCAAGGATTTTGATTTAGCTGAAGTCATTCTATACTACCTGGCCACACACTGCATGCTGGCACACAATGAGGCTCGTCAGACAGCAATGGTGAATATGTACAACACAGCCATCAAGTACCTCCCAACTAACAGGACCTCCATGCATGCAGATAATTCTCTTCCAGAGTCTGTTTGTAAGTTTAATTTAAAATTTTTGTCTCAAGTTCATCGTAGTGGATGGGAGGTGAGGGCTACAATGGGGATTAAAGCTGAACATGGGAATATATGGGTAATTTCTCCAAAATTTTTATCAAGTCCAGTAGACCAATGATCATTGTTTTAAAATATGCAGACATTCTCAGGTAAATTATATACAGATTCAATTTATTTCAAATCATGGCCCTTAGGATGGACCAATGTTATTGAGAATAGCAGGGCCAAAGAAATTGGCAGATAAGGGGACTCATGGGCCTCTTCTTTAAATTGCTATCAGAAAATAAAAATTGGATTATTTTCAATGGACTGAGGTGCACATACAAATTTTAGAAATTATGTATTACAATCATAGTTGTATTATGATGAAATAATTTGAATTTTTTTTTATTACTTCATGTACTTGTGAACAACAATATTACTTTTGTTATTTTCGTCTCATTTCACCTTTGAATGCAAGAAAAGAGCAACTTTTGTTTTCTTTGAATTTAAATTTGGATGATGCATTTACCCTATTTCTTTTCAGTGGTGATCAAACTTGATGCCTTTGTTACCTCTGATCAGACCCATGCTGAATTATGTAAAGCTCTAAAAGTGTCTGGCTTTCCAGAAAGTAAACTGAGATTATGTATCGAGAAATTAGATGCTACTTGTCTCGGAGAACCAAAAATTACAATACTGCTGAAACAAATAGATAAAAGGGTTTGTATAGAGTTAAATTAAATAGAACAGGCTTAAAAGATAGGCGAAATGAATATCTTTTTGCTATAAGCATCAATTCATAATAAATGAGTTTTACTGTCTACATTTTGATATATTCAGAATTTTTTTTAAATGAAGCTATGGATTTAGCAACACTTTTATTTTCCTTCTCATTTGTAAACTTTAATCTTTTTCAGGCTTTGAAAGGTATCAGACTCAAGTACAACTCACTGACTTGTGATGAATTTGTGAAAATGGAACCAGAATTAAGAACTTTTCAAAATCTTACAGCATTGGACCTCTCATGTAACACAATCCACCTTTATCAAAATGACACAGTATGTGAAAGAATGTCGGAAACCTTGGCATCACTTCCACAGCTGACTAGAATAGATCTAAGTAATAACCGAATCAAGAACAGACTTCGACATATACTTCAAAATATGAACCAATCACTAAGGTACTTAAGGTTAAGTGGGTGTGGCTTAACAAATTTAGACTTGACCTATTTGGCCCATTCCCATCATGCCTCAGGACTTCAGGAACTGGATATCAGCGAGAACACGTTATCAGCCTGTGCCCGGAGTTTAGGACAACTTTTTTCTTCTGCCGGTTCTAATCTGTGTGTATTTGAAGCAGAGGACACAAAACTTAATGATGAAATTTGGGTGACACTTGCACATCATTTATTGAATCTGAAGAAATTGTTGTACATGAATATTGCTGAAAATAATTTCGGTGCTATGACTTTGAAAAATTTCATTCATGTGTTTGCTTCTCTGCCAGAAGTGACAACTGTGCGTATCCCGTACTGTAGAGAGTGTTATCATTTGGATGAAGCGACCACAGATGACCAAATCAGCATGAGAAAAATGCAGTTTATTGTTGACCTTCATGGTGCAGCTGACCAGGTCAGAGGTCAACAGAAGGACAGATTAAAAATAGTTGCAAATGACCTTTCAAGAATCGATATGGAACATATATGAAAATGATTCCCATCATGCTCATTGAAAGACGTTGTGATTTGAATTAAATTATTTATTCAATGTGAAGCCTGAAGGTACAAAGATTCTCATTATGGTTTATATGTTTAATATGTATAGATACATATCCAAGTTTATAAGTTAAAAGAATAAACTTGACTGTCTTAATGTCAAAAGATGTGACAGTATTGGTTAATATTTTGAATACTGTATTAGATAGCTGGTTGCATAGTGCATACATTTCTCATACTATTGATGAAAAGAAAATGAAAATTTAGCATTGCACTTTCTCTGCCAGTGAAATTGAAATTGCCTCAGGTCAAAGGTATGATGCATCCCATCTCATGAGTAATCTTTGCTTAAAGTAGAGCTTTTCTGACCCAAATTTGTCTTGTCCTTGTTGTCGTAAACTTTCACATTTTCATCTTCTTCTTAAGAACCAATGGGCCAATTTCAACCAAACTTAGCACAGAGTATTCTTGGGTAAAGTGGATTCAAATTTGATCAAATGAAGGGCCAAGCCAAGGGGAGACAAGAGGCCAATGGTCCACATTGCTCACCTGAGCACATGGGCTAGTTTAAAAAAAAACACAATTCAGCTCAGTATTGAAAAGTTTGCTTGTTGGGGAAGAAGGAATTTGAATTTTTTATTACATGAGAATGTCAATGTATCTATAAAACATAAATGCATAATTTTGCAGTACTTGAGAGGAAGAGTTTTAAAGATTTTTTCTATATATTCTATATAAAAATTTGATTGCCCATTATGACCCCACCTTACTCCCAGGGGTCATGATTTGAACAAACTTGAATCTACACTACCTGAGGATGCTTCCACATGAGTTTCAGCTTTCCTGGCCCAGTGGTTCTTTAGAAGACAGTTTTTAAAGATTTTTCCTATGTATTCCTATGTTAAACTTTGATACCCCATTGTGGCCCCATCCTATCCCCAGGTCATTCCTTGAACAAACTTGAATCTAGACTACATGAGGATGCTTCCACATGAGTTTCAGCTTTCCTGGCCCAGTGGTTCTTGAGCTGGGTTCTTGAGCAGAAAAGTTTTTAAAGATTTTTCCTATGTATTCCTATGTTAAACTTTGATACCTCATTGTGGCCCCATCCTACCCCTAGGGGTCATGCCTTGTGCAAACTTGAATCTACACTACATGAGGATGCTTCCACATGATTTTCATCTTTCCTGGTCCAGTGGGAAGAAGGGCGAGGTGAATATTGTACTTCGAAGATGGCTAAATTATTGTACTGACCGAAAAAGGGAGATTTTCAAAAGATGCCATTAATTTTTCACTAATTCACAGTTATCTACCCTTGGCTCAGGAAGGTGTGGCTCTTCATTTGAATAAACTTGAATCCCCTTTACCCAAGGATACTTTGTGCCAAGTTTGGTTGAAATTGGCTCAGTGGTTCTTGAAAAGATGAAAATGTGAAAAGTTTACAATGACCACAACCACAGACAATGGACAAATTTTGATCAGAAAAGCTCATTTGAGCCTTCCACTCAGGTGAGCTAAAAACAGTTGATTGTAAGAAAGAAGAAAAACCAACAAAAACAGTTTTATTTGTTTTAATTTAAAAGATTGATCAACAGACTATTCTGATATTTCTGATTGTTCAGATTTCTGTAAATTGTCAAGCAAGCTTTGAGTACATTCACATGGACAAGTTTCTAGATTCAAGCTCCTTATAAGTCCTCCACATGAAAATATATAGAGCCAACAAGGTTATATCTTTAGAATAAGTTTTATAAAAAGCTCAAGTTTTTTGCTTAAACAAATTAATCTGGCATTTGAAAACATAAAAAAATATATTTGTGAGTGTTTATACAAATCTTTGGTTTGTGTCAGTCTTTATAATAAAATCTGTAAGCACTTTTACAACATTCACACACTGAACCATTAATTCACATCACATTACAAAGCAAACATTGCTCCAAAACAGTTCACAATATCAAATAAAAATCTCATTAAAAAGGAGAGTTCATTCCTAATTTTGTTCCAAAACTCAGTCTTCTTCTCTTCTGGTATCTCGAATATAACCTACAATTGAACAAACGAGTACAATATAAATTGGATGAAATGTAAGTAATCTGCAATTGAATGGGCTTTTACAAATATGTTCATTCAAGCTTAAGAGATTATTGAAGTCATCAACTCGAAAAGCAAAATATAAGTAAAATGCACATAAATGTTTTTAAAATTTTTTAAATGTACACAAAGTACAGTAAATCTCTGTACAAACAATTTTTGAGGTTGAATGGTAAAACAGTGCATGTCATCATGTCAACTTTAAAAGTCTTTAGTAAAACAAGATTTAAAATTACTGGATAAGTACTTTTTTCCGGGTGGTATTATTTTATGCTATGTACACGGTTACAAACTTTCCGCGGAAATTTGTTCAGTTGTACTTAATATAAATGTAAGGCAAATAGTGACAGTCTTAGAAATCCGCGTAATTTTCTACCTGCGCATTAAACAGAAATTGAGATTCCGCAAAATTATGATCTCGTGGAAAAAAGTACGTCTACAGTAGTTTTAGACAAGACAAACTTACTTGACTTCCCTCCTCTTTACTAGTTCATTAATCACAATAATAACGAGGGGGAAGGGGAGACCTGTTCCATACACCGCTGGATGGACATCTCCCAGGGACAGAGTGAAGGGGACACCACTGCTCCTGATTACAATATCACAGGCAAAAAACACACACTGAAGCAACAACCTAAAAACAAAAACATAATGACAAATCTTATGAACAGACATAGAATTTACAAGCAGATAATAGCAATTTCATAATTTTTAAATTTACAATATTTTATTATGTATAAACATAACAGGATTGGACAACAGGCACTACCTATATAAGTCCTCTCCATAATAGCGATTTCATTGCATTTATTGCTAAATTATACTAAATTTCTGTTCATGGTGTTAGTTTAAACTTGTCTAAACTCAGCTTTGAATTTAATTGGTTTATTCAAGTGATTTAACTTCTTGTTTCATTTTGTTTTGTTTTTTTAAATTCTCGGACATTTTTTCAAACATACACAGTAATGACGGCTACACTCCACACTTTATTACTTGTAGGACACTGCTGCCAAAGCTGGTCAGACCAATGGACAAAGCTCACTGATATTGTAGCTGTAATAATCAGAATATTTAACTTAGCTCTGTAATACTGTCCATAGCTTTAACAATCTCAAAATTTAAGTTTTAAATACATTAAAACTTGTCTTATAATATAGACAATACTGGTTCCATTGAATTTGGTGCAATTTGACAACTTCTGAATTTAGACAACATTGTATACAATTGAATTTACTAAATGTTGAACAAGGATTCGGCTACATTATGCAATCCATAACACATGTATTAGACAAGTATAACTGCATTCCATGTACATCTCATTGCTGATTTTTTAAACTCTGTTAATGAGTTGCCCAGCTTAACTGGTTGAAAAATTGCAGGACTTTAGTACAAAACATAAATAAACATAGGTAATCAGAGATTACAGAGCTCACCTCAACGAATGTTGTCTTTAAGTAAGGCAAAGTCACACAATTACCCAACAAAAAGTGTACATCCCAAAATGCAAAATTTATGCAATTTTGATCTGATACTTTGGAATAGACTTATATAATAACTCCAAACTAGTTCTTCATCATGAAAATGTGATTAAAATCCATCATCTGAAGAAAGTTTGAGAGTTTTCATCCCTTGATGCATCATTTGGGCAAGTTTGGTTTATATAAGCCTTATAGTGTCTTGGTAACAGACCTGCACCAATAACTTTTACCTGGTCCATTATCTGGAAAATGTCTGTCGAATTCAGCATCCGGAGCAAGACCATAGTTACTTGGAAATGAAACCTGCATAAAAAGCTTTAACCTGTTCACTCATCCAGAAAATTTAGGTCAGATTCAGCATCCGAAGCAAGTCTGGTAGTATGCATACTAAGATGTATCATCCATGCAATTTTAGTCATTATAGGGCTCATTGTAACTTGGAAATGAAACCTGCACCAAAAACTTTAACCTGTTCACTCATCCGGAAAATGTAGGTCAAATTCAGCATCCGAAGCAAGTCTAGTAGATGTATCATCCATGCAAGTTTGGTCAACATAGGGCTTAAGTTACTTGGAAATGAGACCTTCACCAAAAACTTTAACCTGTTCACTCAACCGGAAAATGTAGGTCAAATTCAGCATCTGAAGCAAGCCTGGTAGTGTGCATCCTTAGATGTATCATCCATGCAAGTTTGGTCAACATAGGGCTTATAGTTTCTTGGAAATGAGACCTACACCAAAAACTGCAACAAAAATGTTAACCTGCTCCAAAAACATTAACATGGTCATTCCTTTGTTGAAATGAAATTGCAGCATCTGAAACTTTGACTGGTACAATGAAACACACTAGAAGCATCTTCCATGCATGTCTAATAAATATAGAACATAGAAGTACTTAAAAAGAAAACTGCTCCAAAAACCTTAACCTTAACCTGGGACGCCGACGCCGACACCGACACTGACACGGCGAGGGTATTACTTAAGCTCCCCTTCGTTGAGGTGAGCTAAAAATTGAAATTTAACACACTGAGTGCCAAGTATGTCAAGTACTTACCAAAGAATAAAACCAATAAGAAGAGTAGGATATTTTGAGCCACTATAAGACCTCCTGAGTACTTCTCATACCAAGTAACAGTACTATTCTGAGGGCTGAAAACAAAACCAAATCACTCAAATAAAACTGAATAAATAAAAAATTATATCAAATTAAATCTTATTTAAATTTCAAATACACAGCACATTAATAAACAGGGAAGATAAAATATTACAGTGTATTTTCTTTACAAGAGTTATTCCCCTTAAAATGCTACCAAATACAAAATTTCTGAGGAGAAGAATTTTTTACTCACCCAAAACTAAATATTGCACAGGAATGTGGAAAGTTTGGGGGAACATTCTCACAAAATGAATGGAGGGTAAATGTGTAGCAGAATAAACACACAATAATGGCCGGTAGGAATCTCAAACAGTAATAACAGAGGAACTGGAGTATCATCTGGAATAGGAACGAAAAGTAGTGCTTAGCATATTTACAGCATTTGCACAAATAATATTACTTTAAACAGTTTACAGCATAATTACTGCTGAATATTATCATTGATTGTAAGGAACAAATGCCTTGTGTATTTCCTGGGATACCATTATCTCACTTATTTTTCTTTTGTAAACATACTGATTCATTGAATATACCTCTAAATGAATAACCTATAAAATTACTTTCCTTTGAACAGCTAAAATTTTGCTTGACCATGTACATTAAAAAATGGAACCTTCAAAAAATAAACCTTGGAGGTATAACTTAGCATATAAAGATAAAAAATACCTCTTTAGTTATAGTCTTTGGATACTTGACAGTGGCATTGTTCATAATTCTGAAATCCACTGCATTCCCCATCATACTGAGACTAAGGAGGGGGATGATAAAAATGAGCAGCCACAGCAGGTGCTGGGGGGCAAGAACAGGGGGCAGGAGGAGGAGGGAGGCCAACACCTGTATCAGGGTCACGGACAGGTGGTAACACAACATCAGGTAAAAGGTGTTCTTCAGTGACAAAAGAAACGTCCGAGCCTGAAAATAAAAATCTCTCAACATGGTGAAGTGTTATGAAGTGCTTTGTAAGGATCATTTGCAGTTTATTCAACATTTTCATTGAGTTTTTTCTAAGTTAAAAATATTAATCTTTCACTTGAATTTTGAAAATTTAAGAATTTTTTTTTGTTCTTTTACATTTTTAGTTTCTCAATGAACATAAAATTGCAAGTGTTTTACCTTGTTTTACCTCTCTCAGGGAACTGTAAATTTTCACCCTTTTTCCTAACCAACAAGTAGGTGAATTTAAAACGGTGTATTTTAGAAAACAGCATTGTCAATGGAACAAAAATTTGTCTGTGCGATTTTAAAATGGAACAAGTTTACATGTATGAAAGGGTAAAAACACAACTGGGCAAAAATAATCCTGTATACAATAAGTGTTCAGAAGGAACAAGAGGCCCATGGGCTACAACACTCACCTGAGCACTGTGGCTAGGAAAAAAGCAGACATCAGTCGACTAAATTTTAAATTCATAAGTTGTCCCAACCTACCCTTAAAGGAGAGGGGTCTATGTTTTGAACAAACTTTAATACTTGAATTAACACTTAGTATTAAAGAATGTTTGCACATTTCTTTGACTAACTGCAATAAATTTCAATCAGAAAAAGTTACTTGAGCCTTTGGCTCAGACGAGCTAAAACCACAAAGAGAAATATATTTCCTACCTCTGTAATGAGCTGGATAACTCCAACATTGTCTCTGAACTTATAAACCAGGGGGCAAGGAAGGCTGATGAGGTCGGCGGCTATAGCCATGGGGGTGAGGGAGTTATCCCCACTCTGGTTCATCAGGGAGGCATTCTTAGCACACACCACTGGGTACAAGGGCTCGACTGCCAAACTGGACAAAGTAAATATATTGAAAATTAAATAAATTTTAATAAATATTGTCAAGCAAATTTTGAAACCCTACATATTTGGTTAAAACACACAGAGAATAAAATGCTGTTAATCTCATGGATTTTTCTGAAAGTTGTTTTACAGCAGTTTGACAAAATGCATTGTTATTCATTTGGAAGAGTTTATTTCTTCTGCTTGACTCTTTTCATAAATTAGTAATTACTCTTCCAAATGCATGTGAAGTCATTTTAAGTTGCACCAACAATACCTACCTACAGTCTCCTTGTAGAAAGAGGTCGACATTTTCTATGTTGAGATTACTTCCTGTGCATATCACAACCTCTCCATGTTCCTGCATGATCTCCATCATCTCACGTGTGGCTGAAAGATTAATGGTACAGTACAGCCAAGTTATAGTGAATCTTAATATAGTGAATTCCTTTTCATAATGAAGTCAAATTTTCACAACATAGTGCAATGAAATACATGTATTAACTAAGTAAAATGAAGCAATGTAGACACCCTTATTTTATATGTACATAAACATATTATGGTACAGATTTCAAAACTCAGATATTTTTTCATAATGGAAAACATTTCCTTTTCATAAAAAAATACTGAACATTTGCAACAAAAAATGAAGCATTCTCGATGAGATTTCTAACAAAGAGGCACAGTTGGAATATGATTTACAATGTTGCAGTTACTTACTCTCAGGTGTACAGTCTGTAAAGAGATTCACTAACAGAGGTACATTGTCCACACTCTCCAAGT
This sequence comes from Saccostrea cuccullata, assembly GCF_032062105.1. Taxonomy (NCBI): domain Eukaryota; kingdom Metazoa; phylum Mollusca; class Bivalvia; order Ostreida; family Ostreidae; genus Saccostrea; species Saccostrea cuccullata. Next base: position 147,840 of record NW_026924594.1, on the reverse strand, counting down.
GTGGTCTTATATTCTCTATTCCTTTGGGCAGTCTAGCCTACAACAGGATAAAATCATGAAAAAAATCTTTTGGTTTTTTTCATTACACAAAATTACCTAATAGCATTGGTATTTGTAAATCCATGAGTCAGAAAACTGCTATTAAAAATATTTACCCTATTGTCTAGTGCACCAGTCAAGCTATCCTCAGTCAGATAACTAGAGGCATTCCTACTCCCACTCCCCATGTTATCTGATGTCTGATTGGTCCACTCATAAGACTTTAAAATAATCTCTTCTCCTTCTCTTTCATAGTTCAATGGAGTGGTTTCACTTTCGAAAATCTCCGGACTTCCCTGATTCTGACTGTCTGTCGGAATCATAGGTTCACACTGATGTTCACTTAGAAACCGCTGTCGGGGCTTGCTGGTGCCATTATCAGACATCTGAAATCGGACTTGCGAGGAGTCTAAATTGACGATACTAGGTGCACTGTAGCTTCTAGATCTGATGGATTCCTGCGACTGGAAAAGTCTGGCGCAGGCGTTGGTTTCTTTAGCAGCTGTGTCAGAAGAGTGGCGACTAGAGTACCGATTGCTTAGCTCGACCTGCGAGACTGAAGCACTGGTAGGGGCCGTCCCCATACCCAAATCTGACCGCAGGGAAATGTGGCAGTTCCAGCCTGCCTCCAATCCCATCTTCTCTGAAAATACCTGGAAAAAAATTTAAAAATCATTTGAAAAACTTGTTAAATAAGGATAAATACCTTATTTAAAAGGGAGTTAACTCTTACTTACTCTGCTTCTGACTTCATTTTCTTGGGAAAAATGCACAAATCTTATGCAGGCAATTTCTAATTTGTCGATGAGCTGAACAAAATCCTGCAAAAGGGATTAAAATAAAGTAACAAAGACTGATGCACTTAGAATTTCTCAGGTGAAATATTTTGTGTCAAAGTAATTTCAATACACAAGAAGCAGAACCTGACGCTAAAAAAATGCAATTTCAAAATTGTGATTTGTGCTCCATTTATTAATTATACTACCTACCTGCCTAGCCTGGTATTGCATTGTGACCATCCCAATAAACACTTGATTACTCTGGGCCTGACAGCAGCCAATGGTGTCTTCCACTGAGGAGGTACTGGTGTTGTCAAACAGCGAGTCCATACTGAAGGCCCGAGAATCCTTCCATAACTGGGTGTCAAACTGCATGTCAGCATCTGAGCTCCTGTAAAGCCAAACATTGTAAGCATATTAGCCTGGTAAAAAAAATTTAAGTGATTTTCTTTCCAAACCTAAAATCTTAAAACCATGGAATTTTTAAACTGTTATAAACTGCACTTCTTTCAACCCTAAGCATTTATTTAATGAAAAGTTAGTCTTTTTCATTAAAAAGAAAATCACAGATTCATTTTAATTTTATTATGAGATATGACAAAGTTGACTTCTTCATAGAAACATAAGCTGATCAAAGTCAAAGAGAAGCTTTACACTGAGACAGAAGTCCGTTCAATCATGCTGGACCAATACTGAGGTAGCTGTATGAAGTTCTCACAGAGTTGTGGTGAAATATACTGGGTCAAAGGTCGATAACTAAAGGCTGTGCAATAGGCAGCCATGCTGGATCTGTGATAGAAATCCAACATCTTTTTCCTGTAAAATAATGTGTTGTAAGTTACAACTTCCTGAGGCAATACACATTTTTTTTTGTTTCTTCAGTAAATCAACATGCATCATGTAGATTTCTGGATCTACCTGTCATTTTCAGTGAGGGGACAGACATCTTCTCCATTCCAGTAGTCACTACAGCAGTCCATTAGGATGTCCCCGGTTCCCTGGGAGAAAATCTGACTGGATCCTGTAAAAAATGTGGATAAATTTCAAAATACTGCTCTAAGAAAATCTTCTTTTAAAAAATTCTGATTATCTTTTAGTATAACTATGACATGTCAATTTCTTCAATGATATAATGAAGAAAGGAACCTAGAATGTAAGTGCTTTTGGAACAATCAAACATGAAGGCCCTGTAAAGTTAACAGAATAGATTTCCTTTTACAATAGAATGAGGTGTCTATAATTCAGTAAAAATTTGTCTAATTCAAAAACCAAAATTGACTGGATTAGACAACATTCCACATTAGCCAAACTATAAATTACTAGTATCTGAAAGGGACTAAAATTTCCATTTTAGTTTCATATTAGCAAGAATTTGAAATACATGTAAACAACATCCATTTAAGACAAGTTTTACTGTAATTTGAAACATTTCAAAACTGGTCCATGTTAAACAATTACTGTATGCCTTACCCGACATCTTTTCCTTCATCACCACAGAGAACATGTTTGGCATAGGAATCTGATGATGTACAAAGGACTTGGCTCGGTGCACTTTAGCTTTGGCCGATTCCTCTGATGACTGCAAAATACATGTACCAGTATTTATAATTATCTTAGTGAACATTAACTAGAGATTAAGACAATTGTCATTCTTCAACAATTACAATGCTTGAAATGTGAAAGATTATTTACAATAATTATCAAAGTCTACCTTTTTAGTGTAAGTAGAAATACAAAAATACACAAAAATCCCATAAGACAAGAAATAATTTTTCTTCCAGAGACAAGTGCATTCATCTAGACAGTTGAATCACTTTTACCAAGAGGTGCATTATCAAGTTTATTTTCATTCTGGTTTTGGAAAATAAGTCTAAACTTTCAGAAGATGACTTATGATAAGGCAAAGGATAATAACACAAACTATACCCCGGGGAATAGCTTTGCTATGCGTGAACTATAAAAGATAGTTATTTTGCCTTCTGAACTTTATATAGGAAACAAATTATAACAGAAGTATAATAAATTTGACTAGACCCCCTTCCTTAGGTGACATCAAAAATGAGTTACTACCCGATCACATCCCCATCCTCATAGATTCATATTATGCTTTTTCATTGCTGAAAGTACCAGACCTGTTAACATGAATGAAAATGTCCTTACCACCTGCCTATAAAGGCCAAGAATCCTATCCAGTAGAAATCCATCCAATGCTTTCTCAGTGAATCCAATTTGTCTGGCTAACTCACACAGGCATCTACAAATGGCAAAGAAATAAATAAATATTCAACAAAAAAATAATCATTTTTTATAATTGCTGTCTTATTCATACATTAAATCTTACCTTCTATTAACCACAGCCACTGTGTCCTCATTGGCCAGTGCCTCTGATGCCACATGGTCAGTAAATTTAGTGTACCAATCCATGGTCTTCTCATTGCAGGTGTTGGCCAAAATATTCAGGCCCTGAAAAAAATACAGCTTAACATTTAGCTGTGCTAAGGTGAATAGATCATTTCTTGACTATATATCTACGCTATTTGATAATACGATTTTTTTTTGTCCTTCTTTGAAACAAGAGACTCATGGGACAAATTGCTCACCTGAGTCAATAAAACCTTGCCATTTTTCATCAGCAGAATTTTCCCCCTTATATATTCCTATGTAAAAATTTATCCTTTGTTGTAGCCCCATCCATTCTCCAAGTGTCATGATCTGAACAGACTAGAATCTAAATGATTTGAGGGTCCTTTAATAATCATTAAAGAGTATATTAAGTCTTCTCTGCCAGGTATGTAAGACCTAAGATTCCTCGAGGTAGCAGATGGAAATTGGGTACCTGTCTTGGAGGAAACTAGGCCCCTAAATGCACGGTATGCATGGCCCAATGGCGTTTGGATATGCCCTGATACCTGCAAACCTAGTTCCCAGCTATGGGTTAAATAGTTCCACTGCCTTGTGGACGGCTTGGGAAAGTCAAAGGCTATGGAAGAAAATCCAGACAGAAAATCTAAGAAAACCTGGAGAGAATGGCTTCATGAGCTGTGGCAGGCAACCATTCTAGAGGAAGGCAACCTCGATTACAAATCCCTGGTCCACCAAGTTGAAGGTTGAGCAATGGGGTAATCTCCCCTTCTCGTGAAAACTGCATGATTACAGATACGAGGACTAGGAGTATTTCATCCTTCCTCGAGGCATCAGAATACCAGCAGCAATCTGCGCATATGAATGCAACCAGCGAAAGCCAACAGGAAGCTGGTCGCATGAAGAGTATACTGAGCACGAGAACCAAACTGAAGATCAGCTTCTGGAATGTCCGTACCATGTACGAGGCAGGAAAGCAGGCTCAAGTAGTCAGAGAGATGAAGAGGAAAGGCCGACCAAAAACAACGTGGAGGCGAACTGTAGAGAAAGAGCTAAAAGATATAAATCTTACCTGGGGAGAGGCAGAGAAGATAGCTAAGAACAGAGAGGAATGGAAATCCCTAGTCCTTGCCCTATGTGCCTCCGGGTGCAACAAGGAATAGGTAGGTAGGTAGGTAATAATCATATTACATGTACTAATACATGTACTATTTTGCTGTTCTTGAACTTTAATCCCCTCCATCCAAGGGTGCTTGTGGCAAGTTTGATTAAAATTGGCCCATGGATTCTTGAGAAGTAGAGAATGTGAAAAGTTTACAGACAGACAGACAGATGGATGCTAGACAAAATGTGATCAGAACTTGAGCTTTCTCGGCTCAAGTTAGCTAATAAAGGCAAATTGGTTTGCAGCTTTCAGTCAATAGACCAAGTGTTGTCCAATCAATATCTTGAGAATCCTTTGATTGACAGGCACACTAGTACCCCCTAAGGAAAAGATGACCCCTATTGATATTAAGGTCACAATGGTTGAAGGTCAAATAACTCTACATAGGAGATATCTCATGAACCCTTTTCTTGACAAACGTTAAATTTAGTACTCTAGTACCAACCAACACCCTTCCCTTAAAAATTAATTTTATGATCACAGTGTCAAAGGTCAAGATAAAAACTATGGACATAGGAAGGTGATGCCAATTGTTCTTGAAACTCTTTCATAATGCCTGAAAGAGATCAACTCAGTATTGCATTTGCCTCAGACTTTAAGAACTATCTTCATGATAATTATAGACATTTTAAATATTTTCACACTGAATGGGTGGGGTATTTCTATTTACATGTATTAACATTACATGTACTTTTCAAAACTAGCTCATATTACCCGGTATTATATATAATAGCCATTATATAATATATGATTCTATATTTGAAGTCATTTTGTGTGAAAAAAAAAACACCTCTGCCCACACAGACAATTATAGATAGATGCTAAACTGATTTATTACATAACTTGTATCAAATGACTCAATCTCTTTACACTCAAACCATGCTTTACATATGCTATTCTGGACCTGTCATATGATCAATTAATTGATCCAAACAGAAGTTTGACATAATAATGCCATTATAGGGATTTGTTGCACAATATAAGACAAATACATCTATACAGATATAGGACCTAGTTATGACTTCCCTGGCTGAATTGAATAAGACAGCTAGTACTTCAACATATCAATGACACACTGTGTATCTAGAAGCACATAACAATATTGGCAGAATTTCTTAAAATCCTTTAACTATATTGAATATTTGATGCTTCTTTTTTTTTAAAGACTGAATATTTTGCGTTAGCAAATAACTTCTGACAATTTTCTGTGGAGAGTTATTTGTCAAAATTACTCGAATACTTGAAGTTATTCTATCAAAAAAAATTAATGAAAAAGCAATGATTATATATGACTCCTGTTTGTAATCTGTTGACACTTTGTTTGAAAAACAGATTATGTACTGTGAAATCACATTTTTGTGGGGTGTTAATTTTTGTTGTTTTCGAGGTAAAATGTAAAATATTAAGTACATAAGTACTCATTAGTTCTTGATCCACGAAATCAAATCCCTACGAACCATCTGCAAGATGTAGGTCAGATTCAGCATCCCAGAAAATGCAGGTCAGATTCAGCATCCGGAGCAAGTCTAGTAGAATACAAAGTGTACCATCCATGCAAGTTTGGTCAAGAGATTTTCCTCAAACCACAAAAATTTGACCCCACAAAAATATGTAATTTTACAGTATATGATATATAAATCTTTTTTTCAATACATCTTTCTATTATCATGTCATTTCAAACATAACATTTATCATCTACATGTATATCAATTTAGATATTTTTGAAAGTGGTTCATTTTCTCTATTATTTATAAAAGTTTATATATACAAACAAACATTTATATTTTTAGATATTAAAGTTAAGAAAAATAAAATGTTCCCAAAGGTTTAATACCTATTATCACCACTTTAACACAAAGCAAGATTTCCTTACATTAATAAAAAATGCTTTAAAATTATTAGAAGTTCCTAATTAAAATGAATACAAATGAAATCCATAATTAAATGCATCAGAACTTTATAGCTAAATCTCTCCTAATCAATTTACTTGAGAAAGAGAAAAAAAACTTCTATTTTAAAATGCCAAGGATGAGATCTGTCTAGAGTAAATTGTTATCAAGACAATAAAGTGCATTGATTTAACAAACATATTAATATTCATGGATATATTCCTACATAATTTACTAATTAGAGCTAAATTTGGGTCCCCTAATTTGATTGACTTATATCCTATGCATTTATTAACCCACAGAGGCATATAATCTTTTTCGGCAGTGTGGGTCAAGTGATGTAATAATGGTGTCACGTATGGCAAAGGCAAATTATAAGACAGCTTTTAAAATGACAGTAACGTGTACTGTTAAATGACTCTAACAATCAACGACTTTAATAGTCCCATAATCCTCTTACAAATGACCCTGATTTTTAAATGACAGAAGAGTACAAAGGAGTACTTTATCTGCGGTATGTCCAAAAGAGAGCACTTTAGGAAAAGTACACCCCGAGCTTACAGTACATGTCTCATCGTTTTAAAGTACAACTTCCCTGTCTATTCCATTTTGGTCTCAGGGTAGAGCAGGGTGGATGTACAATGGATGAATCCATTTACCCACTAATGAACTTTTCCTAATGCACTCCTGACTTTGCCCGACAAAGGAAATAATTGACCGATTTGCACTGGAATGTCCTACAAAATGACAATTTGGGTGAAGTCCTAGTGACATACAAAGAGCAAAATGTCATTTTCTGTAACTCTATAGTGAGCATGATAAAATTAAGTTAATGCCATCCTGAATTTGGAGAAAAAAAAATTGCAAAATCAATTCTCTCAAGATCAGATTACACGTACAAGAATCCATTAATTTATCTCTGATTTTTTTTATTTCCCTGAAAAAGTATCAATTTTATAGCCAGCCAACATTCTTTAAATGGATAAAAATTAATAAAAAATATTAATAATTGAATATACTATAAAAACTGAAGTATTTCTTTTAGCCTTTTTAATACTGTATAAACTATAGATTCATGCACTATATGTAAAATAAAAATATATCAATCATAAATTCCATATGATTAAAGTTTTTTTTTAAATTTCTATGGACTTTTTTTCCATAAAGAAAAGTTGCTACAGCACCAAGCATAAGAAATTGCAGATTTCGTTTGAACACTGTGTGGTCTGAACTTTTGACTCTGGTGAAACTTTATAGAACATGTACATGTACTGTACATATTTAGAGGACAAATACTCCTAAGCTGATGCACTCATATGACCAGCGACTGTTCTTATTGCTATTTCAAAATAGGACATGCAGCAAATTGTCCGGGTATAAAGCTTATAAAAGTTCACTGCCTGCATGCAAAGCACTATAGAATTCCAAGTGCAAATTTATAAATTGCTAACATATGGTTTAATAATGAACAAAACTGTCACATTTATTTATTCCTAAATGCTAAGCTTACTTTAAGAATTTGAATGTTACATGATGTCTACATTTAATCTGATACAAACATTTTTTTATTTAGATAAATTACATGTACTGTCCGTTATTTTTTTTTCTTTTCATTTATACATGCAGTTGATCAATATGCTACATAATTTGCTAGAGGCTGTTTTGTTGAATTGACTGTCTGATATGCATTTTACTCAGAGACTCTTTACTAAGGTGTGTAAATGTCATTGAATGTAAACAGATAATGAGATATTGATGATATCAAACAATGACTAATGAATTGCCCAGACCGCTCTCAAGATTATAAAGTTGAACATTGAAATAACGACCTTGAGGTTTACCAACTTAGTGGTATCATTCAAAAACAAAACACCATACATATAAAGCCAAAAAAAATCTGCTATTCAATTATCATAACAATTTAAGAGCCAAAATAACAGTACATGCATATGTAGAAACAGAGTCAGATCACCGATTAAATCAAACTCATCATAATTAAAAAATTAATTCTATATTTATAGAAGTTTTTTGCAGTTTTGTTTTGTATGCAAACTTATGTTATAATCTTGCCTCTCTTAAGTAGTACTTGTAGTCCCAATCATGTAATCCTGATTTTCAATATTAGATTTTTTTTTGAGAGGGGGGGGGGGATTTTGTTTAGTGTTTTTTCTCATCTTTGGACAAAACAGAACCGTCAAAAAATTTCATCAAGGGGCACAGGCAAGTACATACAGTCAAAATCTCGTTATCTCAAACATGACAGGACTGTGAAAAAACTTCCGAGATATCCAAGGATGCAAGATGTAATGGGTAAAATATGTACATCAAGAAATTCCGACTTCCAAACTATGTTGACATGATATCCATGGTATACAAGACATCAGTGTTTTAGATACCAAAGTTCAAACTGTATAGACTTTATAAGTACAGTTGAACTTTAATACATGTACTGATATACTGTATATGCATGTATTACAAATTCCATGTGGAAATGTCAAGGTAATTTTAAAGATCACTTATAACTATAAAATCCTTTTAAATATCCCAAATCCTCAGATATCTCAAAAATGTTCTCTGTCCCATCCAGTCTGAGATAACAAGGTTTAACTGTATTGAATATATCAGTAATAACATCAATTAGCTTTGACTGTTTGACTAGCTAGACTTTGTACTTTAAACCTAATGGACTGAAAATGGAGAGAGAAATTAAACTGCATATAATTCAAGAATAGAAAATTGAATTTTTTTTTATTATTTCTCTCTAAAAATACTTTCCTATCAAGATGTATAGTTGTATAACACCGCATGTACTGAAAAGTGCATGTTGGAATATTCCAAATGAAACTTTAATTACCTTTTAACAAAATCTTAGACTAGTCTACCACAAGTTTATTGTTGGACTATTCCACTTAAGACTATTCCATTTCATCTTAAGGATACATCAATTTCCATAACCCTCATATATTGGAATAATCCACTGAATGACCTCTATAACAGCAACAGTACTCACTGCAGTGGGCTGAGCCAATCAATTGATCTCTTTTTATAGCTACTTAAGCAAATGTACTGTTATGTAAAAGGATGCAACCCATTGAACATGATGTATTCTTCTTTCTACACCCTGGAAGGTGACAAATGATAAAGTTTTAAAGCTGGTTTACTAAGGCAATCAGGATTTTCCCTCTGAATTGAAGATTTATTACTTCTACAAAGTACAAGGGGCTTCATTCTAGGCCAAATGACTCAAATGCTTTACTATTGTTATAACACAAAATCTTAAATGTTATCCAAACTTACCAAAGGTAATAATAATTGTGAAAATGACAAAGGTTTTCAAGAAACAAACAGATTAATAATAGACTAACTTCCCTATACTAATGTATTTGATTACTTGGCAACAACATGTAACAAGGTGCTTATCAGTTAAAGGTTTGACTCGTTTGCTACCAAAAAAAAGAATCTTTGAGACTAGCTAACATGAATAATTTAAGTGATTAACAATTTAACATATTTACCAAAGGCTTCAAGGAAGACATGAACTTCATCCAGCCTGGATCATCAAATTGCAACTCGAAAGCATTCTACAACAAATAAAGGAATTCATTAAGTAATAATCAATATCTTAATTGTCTACCTTTAATTCATTATAAATATTAAATTGAAAGTTTATCTGTAGAGAGAGAGATAGATATCAAAGAATAACTATAGAATACATGTCCATGTATAGGATTAAACAAAATACTTAATTATTTAATTTACAGCATCAATATTTGGAGGGAATTCATTTACTTAACCCAATTTTTGGGGAAAGTTACAAAAATATGCCAATAATCACCTTTAATCTTACTAGATGTCATTAGTTCTCATTACTTCAGAAGTAACTTTCCTGAACTATTTTATCAAATTATCGGTAAATTAGTGTAATATGACTAAGTACGCTTTAATTACTTCAAATATCTGTCTTACAGAAAGGAGATATTTATACAAACATGTAGTTCTTTAGTTACTAATAATCCTTTTATCTGGACACACATTTATAATTGGATTTATTTCATTAATATACATATGTAGATGTATATAGATGCATGCATTTTGTAAATTATAGACAAATTCCACCTCATCAAGATTCTGTTTTGACACACCATACCAGTACATATAATTGCACAGTACATGTACTAAATGGTCAGTACTATGGAATCATTTATTTCGTGGGGATCAATTAATGTCACTAGCCATGCAAAACTTTACTTTTGTGGGGACTTAATTTTGTTGGTTACTTGTTTATAGGGCAGATTCAATGATTAATATGTTTGCAAAATAAGCATTTGCCAAGATGTTATTTCATGGGTAGGGGTCACCCATGAAAACCATGCATGAACATTGATGCCCCGCAAACATTGACGATTCCACAGTATTCATCAATATCAGTCCTCAATCCTGTCTGTCTGTCTGTTAATTATAATTAGGTTCTTACACAATTAAATATTTTAAAGATAAGATTGAAATTCCAATTACTTTTGTCAATATTAATGTACTCTTATCATTAACAATGCAATTAATATTTTATGACATTTGTCACATGAAATTTATTGGTTCAGACCAAATGAATGTTAAAAGAGTACCCCAGTACAAACAAATAACAAGAGGCCCATGGGCCACATCGCTCACCTGAGCACCTTTGGTCGGCCATTGTGGCCCCGCCCTACCCCCCAGGTAAGGGTGAAACGTTTACTGAATTTTGTAAACGTTTAAACGGATAGCAGTAAACGAAACGGTACCGTTTAAACGGGAAATATTCTATGTTGGATTTATATGGCTACTCATTCATGAAACTCGAATTTAATAATCAATTCTTTCACTTTAATATAAGTATGAGCTGTTATTACAAATTTATTGTTGGTCATTGTGATTTAACCGTAAGAATTTGAGGCGCATTAAATTCATTCACTTACGACCTTACCCAACTGCTTGGTTTATTTGGTTACCGGACGTAGAAAAAATAATTGTAAAGATGGATCTTTTAATCTCGAAAAAAGTAAAACAGGACCTGCTGAATGTATTGAAACTTTTCAAAGACTTGTGAAAAATGTATTATATTCATTTAATCAGAATATATCAAGTTTTATATTTCAAGTGTCGTAAAACATCGCTAGTATTAGCAACTCGGAAATCGGAATTAATTATGTTAGCCCGTATCGGGTTTTAGATATTTTCATTCAATATGTTTCTCTTTAGATTGTTGCTTAACAAATGGCCAAAGACGGTGTTTCTTTTGTAAATTATGAAATAAAACAATTTTTTTTGTGTTAAACTTTATTTCTGATAGACATTGATAATGACCTTCGTGTAAACGTTTACTCAAACTGTAAACGTTTAGAGCATATAATCGAAACGTCGCCGTTTACACGTGTAATCGTTTCGCCCTTACCCCCAGGGTCATGATTTGAACAAACTTGAATTTACACTACCTGAGGATGCTTCCCTATAAATATGATCAATTATGGCTTGGCTGTTCATGAGAAGAAGATTTTTAAAGAATTTAATTTCCTATATATTTCTATGTAAACATTTGGTCGGCCATTTTGGCCCCGCCCTACCCCCCAGGGTCATGATTTGAACAAACTTGAATTTACACTACCTGAGGATGCTTCCACATTAATATGATCAATTATGGCTAGGCTATTCTTGAGAAGAAGATTTTTTAAGGATTTTCCTATATTTTTCTATTTAAAACTTTGGTCGGCCATTGTGATCCCGCCCTACCCCCGGGGGTTATGATTTGAACAAACTTGAATCTACACTACCTGAGGATGCTTCCATATAAATATGATCAATTATGGCTTGGCTGAGAGAGAGAAGAAGATTTTTAAAGAATTTTCCTATATATTTCTATGTAACACTTTGGTCGGCCATTGTGGCCCCGTCCTACCCCCGGGGGTCATGATTTGAACAGACTTGAATCTACACTACCTGAGGATGCTTCCATATAAATATGATCAATTATTGCTAGGCTATTCTTGAGAAGAAGATTTTTAAAGAATTTTCCTATATATTTCTATGTAACACTTTGGTCGGCCATTGTGGCCCCGCCCTACCCCCGGGGGTCATGATTTGAACAAACTTGAATCTACACAACCTGAGGATGCTTCCATATAAATATGATCAATTATGGCTTAGCTATTCTTGAGAAGAAGATTTTTAAAGAATTTTCCTATATATTTCTATGTAACACTTTGGTCGGCCATTGTGGCCCCGCCCTACCCCCGGGGGTCATGATTTGAATAAACTTGAATCTACACTATCTGAGGATGCTTCCATATAAATATGATGAATTATGGCTTTGTCATTCTAGAGAAGAAGAATTTTTTAGAGTATTTTTCTATATATCTCCACGTAACACTTTGGTCGGCCATTTTGGCCCCGCCCTTCCCCTGGGGGTCATGATTTGAAAAAATTGTTTACACTACCTGAGGATGTTTCCCCATAAGTTTCATCTTTCCTGGCACAGTGGTTCTTGAGAAGAAGATTTTTAAAGCATACCACCAAATTTTCATTAATTCCCAGTATTATCTCCCCTTGAATGAGGGCGTGGCCCTTCATTTGAACAAACTTGAATCCCCTTCACCCAAGGATGCTTTGTGGCAAGTTTGGTTGAAATTGGCCCAGGGGTTCTTGAGAAGAAGTCGAAAATGTGAAAAGTTTACAGACAGACAGACGGACAGACAGACAGACGGACGCCGGACAAAATGTGATCAGAAAAGCTCACTTGAGCCTTCGGCTCAGGTGAGCTAAAAAGTGCTTAAATACCTGTACAAATTATTTTATTCAACATGTTCAGGGGAAGATTATTGTTTACATGTACTACCCATAAATTAATCTCTTTCTGATTTTCTCTTATTAGATTTATAGTGCAAAGATTAAATGCAAGGTGTATGGAAGTGCAAAGCAGCACTTAACAATTTTCTGTACCATATCATTTAATTTTTTTTTTTGTATTACAAAGCACAATGTACTGAATAATTGTACAATCTAGCTCTTTATAATTGACCATTTTCCCTGAGATCATAAGCTTATTAGGTGCATATCAATAATTTACAGTGCAGTTGGAGAGCATGTGAATAAAACATTAGATTGGACCCAGCAGGGAAATAACACACTGACTGTACTGGCATTTTACAGGAAAGATGGAATAATTTCCCATCTGAGAAATAAACATTTTCGCATCTTGCTGACAATCAGTGGATGCCCTAGGTTTCTTCAGGACAAAACAACAGCTGCCTACAAAAACTTGGTTAATTTATTCAAAGTGTATTAAAATCCCGGATGTTTTCCACATGTTACAGAAATCAAGAGTTATTACACTCAAAGAATAAATAAAATAAATTTCAATCATTAGAAAGCTTTAGCAGGTGGAGCGAAACCTGTAAAAAAGCAAATGAAATTGTTTCATATTGGGTGAAGCCTTGACCTTTGACAAAATAATGCACAGTTGAAAAAAAAATAAATGTGAATGTTTATGTAAATACATGTAACTGTTCAAAACTGGAATTGGGTTTTTATCCTATACTAGCATTTCCAATATGCACTCTGGTCTCTGCTATATAAAAGTCATGCTCTTTGACCCTGTGACCCCAAATGCAATCCAATCCACACTCTTAATCAGATCGACCTATAATTTCAATGGACATGGATAACTCCCAATCCCCATCCCTAAAAATAAACTTAAATTATTGTTGTTTTAATACTACATTGTGTCTGCCTTTGTACCTATAGACTACTTATCTAAGCTGACTTGATCCCAAAAATAAATGAAGATTATTCTGTCTCGAACTTTTAACATGTTTAGCCCTATATCCTGGCTTCTGAAGGTCACGGTTAATAAACAGATAATAGTGAGTGTGTCTAAGCACCATTTGCAATGCATGCTCTCAAAGCAATGTCTGGGCAAAGAGAAAATTCAAACTGTGCTGCAAATATTTTGCTGTAACCTCTGTACCCACAATGCACTGCAAGCAGACTGATTTTCCATAAAGGCAGTTCATTGTACTGCTTCTTGGCTCATGTTCTCATGATAACCAAATATAGCTTGAATGGAGAAGTACACTATGTAGTAGACTAGATGCTCTCTGTTAAATTAACTTAAATAATATACTACTGACTTTGTAGAGGACATGAGGTCATAACCAAAAGCAATGATTTTCTTGATAATAAAGTTGACATATATTAAATAGATAGATATTAAATAAATATCCCATAGACTTATACAGTTACTGTGAAATTACTTATTTTCATTGGGGGTTAATGTTTGTTGTTTTTGAGGCCTATAGGGAAACCCACCAATTAATATAATGGCCACCATGAAATTTAAAATTTTCATTTGCATTACCATTCTTCAACCATGAAAACAAGTCCCCAAAATCAATTATTTTACCTCAAACCTTGAAAATTTGTCCCCCCCCCCCACACATGAAAATATGTGATTTTACAGTAAATGCTAGTTGGCAAAAGGACAGTGATTAGGTCAAAGGCATTGAAATGTCAGGAACCCTAAATAACTTCACTGTTTGGTAAACTGTGTTCTTGGGATAATGGCAATATGTTGCACATGATTTCTTGTTTTGGCAATAATTAGTTGGCAAAAGCTAGAGCATTAAATATTTCCTCCACTTGCAAAAAACTTTGAATATTAATCAAAAGTGTGCTGATCACACTACATACCATCCAGGGCTGATTAAAATATTTCTATATAGAAATTGAAAACAAATTTATTTTATCATTGCACTCTGTAAAAAAAAAAACATGAGGGTCCATCCATCTCAAATCTTTTTATGACTATCTTTTTGTTTTAAATTTTTAATATTTCAAAGTATAATTTTTCCCTGATTGTTTTTATAACTGATAATGAGAATCTGCTAGGACAAAAACAGAAAGTTTTTTGTCACTCTGTGAACTCTTTTTTCTATAAAGTAGGATTTCAATGCATTCCTATTATTACAAACAATATAATACACAAGACGCAAAGTGGCAATAAAAAAAAGTGAGCTACTCATAATAATTCTTAGTACAAACATATTATTTTCAACACTGCATTTAGATTGGAACATTCCATTACATCCATTAAAATTGAACATTACACAGTTAGAAATGAATGTCATTAAGAAATCTTCTCCACTACATGAACCTCTATGGTTCAATTAACTGACTTTTCTTCGTTAATAATGTCAGTCAATGATTAAATAATAATTCCATCTAGTTCTCAGAAGCATATCCAAAAACTGTGCATTCAGCTGCACTGAATGACATAATATAATTAGGTCACTGTCACATGACACAGTGATGTGAATCCAAAGAGATACTTGACTCCGCGACTAAGTAGAAACGTCTGAGTATTTCTTTGATGAATGACAGTTGAAACTTCAGTGCAACAAATATGTCTAGACACAGTACTAAGGCCACAATATATATTAATATTCTGTAGTAAATAAAATAATTACAGAACTGAATGAGTTTTGTAGAGAGTTGTCAGGATGTCTTTGAACAATAGCTATAATGTACTATTCTATAGTCATCAATTAATTTAATCAATCGTGCATTTCTTGACAAATGCTTACGCACAGTGATTAATAATTAATCTTGATTGCACAAAATTTATTTGATGTATAATGATTAATGAATCATTAATAGCCATTGATTATTGAAATATTTATGCTTTTTTACAATAAATATATTATATTTTCATATTCTTAACCTACAGTGTATATTTGAAAAAGAAAGTTTATCAAAGTTATTGTCAATTCCAAAGCCTCAATTACATTAAATTAACTCTTATGATCCTGAGTACACTTTAGGTGATACAGCCATATAAAATCAATAAAAGTGAAATGTTAGTCCTATGCTTTTAACCTAATGTTAATAATAAAATCTTTTTCTTAAATCAAGATTAATTACCATGTTGATAAAAAATAATATCACTTGCTTCTACAAAGTACTTGACTAATTCAATAGAACAGAATTTCTACATACAAAGAGAGATAACCCAAATAAATAAACTTACCATAGCAGCATGAGTGAGGTCAAGGACTTCTACACTGCTACCTGCTCCATGTGCTGGGGAAAAAGAGTTAACTTTTAAAGATATATGAAAATAAAAATTCTATAATCTTCTTTTCTTTTATTACACTCCAAAAAGTACATGTTGGGAATATATACCTAGGTGTACAGTATCAAAATGTTCAAACTAAAATTAAACTGATGGATGACAATAATTATTTTTCCATTGTTTTTAGTTTTTTTTTTTTCCTTTTTGGTTTAAGATTTGTAATGAATATTATTTCAGTGGTGCAATTAAATGAAAGTAACTATTTTTTTTTTTTTGATAAGAATCAAGAGATGGTTTTGAAACGCTATGCCTCCTCCCCCAAAATAATTGGAATTTTTCTAAGTCCAAGGGTATAACTCAAGGGTCAAAAATTGCTCAATCGTACCAAAACAAAACTTCACCTAGACATTTTTATGATAAATCTGTATACCAAATTTCATTTCAGTATGCGCAACCACTGTGAAGAAAATGAACGGAAACTTGGTGGACCAAAAGACGAACCAACCAACAGACAGCAGCAATATGTCCTCCCTACTTCGAAGGTGGGGAGGGGAGGGGGAATAAAAATATAATGTAAAAAAAATTAAGGTTTCAGACATTTAATTGTTCAGTCCAAACACAGAGAATTGAATTTTATATCTTTCATGTTAAACATTTGGTACAATTCCATGAATGATATGGGGAATTTCAGACAGATATATTATGAAACTTCTTTTATCTGAAGATAAATTAAACGAACTAAAATCTATCCTTAATATTTAAGAAAAGTGGGGAATCTGTTGTACATTGTTAAAAGATAATAAAAACTATAGTAAAAAAAAAACTAAAGAAAAAAATTTAAGAAAACAAAATTAACACACCAGCATTTTCAATTCATATTCAGTGTTTGAAAATGTAACAGATCTCGTAAAACTTAAACATTAAAAAAAAAACTTGTGCATGTCTTTTTAAATTTTTTTTGAATGCCATTATCACAGAATTTTCAAGTATTGTTGGTAATTATTACAAAAAAAAACATATAAATTCAAAAGTGTTATCAAAATGGCTATGAGTTTCTATGCCCCTAAATAAAGTTTACACCATTTTTACAGTATTTTCATGTATGTTGTTAACTTGATAAAATTACAGATACAAGGGGTTATCAAAAAGTTCGTGGACTGAGACTATAAAATTAGTACTATTTAGTCCGTGCTTTCAAAATTTATATGGAACATAAAACAACAAAAAATATAGAAACGTTGAAAATTTTAGCTTGATACATTTATTTTTTGCCAAATTAATAAAAACGATATTATATGATCACCCGGCGCTGTCGACGTTTGGTGTTATGACGTCCGACAACGTCATCGTTTTCCAATGTCCGCTTCTTCTACCTCATACACTTATTTTAATGAGATTCCCTAGAGCTGAGTAAGAACCTAAACCGCCTTGTTTATGTGGCTTTACAATGTCATGCACAGCAGCTTTCAATGAATACATTATTCCAATTGGATTTACACACTGGAAGAGATCCTCGCTTGATTGTGCCAGCATATTTTGCTTTTGGGAGTTCAATATCTACAACACATGATCAAAGTCATTTTTTGACTTCATCGATTTTTCACACCTTGACTACAATTTGACATTAACTGTGCATCCCTTTTCTCTCTTGATCTATTTTGACATTAAAAGACAAGTACTCTGGATGCATTATATTTCTCTGTAGCCAGTTTAAACATTTCTTAGGTATATACAAGTTTTTCCGGCAAAACTTTCTAGAATGTTGGAAAAGGAAACCCCTCCCTCCTTACGATGTCATTTTCAAGGCCTTATTTGTTTGGACGCTTCATGTAAAATTTATGATAAATTTTCATAGAACTTCCAGACTGAAGTAAAAATTTCGTATTTTATGGAACAATTGTGTCCCAACATAAACCTGAAGTAACGGGATTTTTGGATGTCAAATGTTCATATCAAAAGAGGTTTTCTCAGTTACACATAGGTTGCAAAAACGTCGTGTTCGAGGTTGCGCCGCCTGGACATACCACTGCTTACAAAAAAATTACTTATTTATTAAAAAATAAAATTTAAGATTTATGGTTTATTCTTTAGATAGAAAAGATGATGCTTACTAGATCTTTTAAAATTCATTGATGTACCCTAAGCGGTTTTAATTTTATGGCGCTAGTCCACGAACTTTTTGATAACCCCTCGTAAATTCAAAATTGTTATCAAAATGGCTATTTGTGTCTTTGCCCATGAACAAAGTTAACTTTAGGTCATTCTACTCACTTGTATGTTTTTCAGTTCCCTCTTGTGGATGGTTGATTTTGTCACAGGAATTAGAAAATCCTTGATCCTCCTCTTCATTGGCTGTCTCTCTCTGAGATTCGGGGGTCAGAAAACATATCTTTTCTGCTGAAGGATTTGGCCATGATAGAATCCCTTTCTTATCCACACAACAAAATGACTATAATATAAAATGATGAAGAAAAGAACATTTTGCTCATAAGGATATCAATTCTTTGTGCTTTCAATGATTAAAAAAAATTATTATTATTTTTCATCAAGGGATATACATGTATATTCAATGTTTTTGTTTATGAGGAAAAGAGCAAGATGGCACAGATCTATCATAATATAACTATGACTCATCTGGGTGAATAAAATTCTCCAGATTTTCAAACATTGACATTTGGAATGAAAAATAGCAAAGCACTCTCTCATGAATATGAAAAAGAAGTTGAAACTTTCACTCATGCTAATTATGTGGAGAGAGAGACATAAACTGGAATCTATTATCATGAATGATGCTGTATACTCAGTATTAGTAAATAAATAGTATAAATAAAAGTATTATATATAACATCATTGATTCAGACTGGTGTTTGGTAATACCTACAAAAAAAAAATTATTCTTGAAAAATAAAAAATTCTTTCCGTATAAGACAAAGTTTTTATACTTAGAAAAATCTAAGTTGTAAAATGTGTGGCATCACTACAAATTGTAATGCATATTATAGCTTTAATATACGTCATTTGGACTGAAGTGAACAGAAATATCTTCTTTCACATTAATTTTTCTACTTTTTGCCATATGGATACATTATTTTGAAAATTCTGCCTGATTAAATCAAAGAACATCTAAAAACAAAACCCTTACGTCAAAACTTTGATGTTGAAATTTTTTTGCCATAACAAAAGAAGCCAAATAATACACCTTTTCTCTCCAGAATACAGTGAAAACTTGAAACTACATTTACATAGACATTGCAGTGAGAAGCCCCACTTACCGACACAGAGCCTAGGGTCTGAGCGACATTGATCTGTCGAGAGATAACGGAGCCGTGACCATTAGCTATGTCCCAGTACAGATTTAAGATTTGTCCTAGCTGTATGTCCACCTTAGCTTCGTCTTCTGATATATCACTGTCACTGCTAAAACTGTCCTCACAAAGCACCTATTGATTATTATCAAGTAGAAGTTAGTTTAGATAGAAATTGAGAAAAATAACGGTGAATAAAAATTATTTGTGTTTTTCTGTGACAACCCTTGTACATCTCGTATGGCATGGATATGTCAAAGTGAGGTGTAGCAAAGCAAGCATAAAAAAAAGTTGGTTCTCAGGCCATCTTTTTGAAAATCAGATGAGGCAGGCAGGTTTTTTATTTTATCTTCAAGATCATTTTAAATTGCTGCGGCAAATCGCATTTATTTTATTAAACATTCAAAAATAGTCATTCATCTTTTTGTACTTTTGCATTCTTTTCATTCCACAAGTTATGTTTCTGTTTAGAAAGAGCTTATTTCATTATAATTAGTAGACTGGGTAGGTAATTAAGGCACGATCAACTTTCTGCCCATTTTCAATGCTTCCACAGCAGTAACAAACATCAGGAAAATGAGCAATATTTGAAAAAAATAAGGGAACTCCTTTTCTCTAAAATACACATTAAGAAAAAATCAAGGAAGACTCGTTTTGTATACATCAGTGAATTTTACACCAAAAAATTGAAAAAATTAAATGCTTGCTCAACAAGCAACTTATTCATGGAGCCTTGGTAAAATCTGAAGCTTTGAGATTCTGTAGTGTAATTCACATCCATATGAATAATTATTTAGCTCGAGTCTCAATGACTTTGTTCATATACAGAATCTTGTTAAACATTAACACTCTTTTGTTATTTCTGATTTTAGTAATATAAAACTTAAAAAAGTATTTTATTTCCTCATTATATCTTAAATTATAAAACTATGCAAAAGAATTCGTATTTTATTTTTTTTTTCTGTCTTGACATTAAATCAATTTAAATATAAAATCATGTGTGCTTTGAAATGTACATGAAAATTCAATTTGAAATTTAGAAAAATCACCTTTTTGTCCTTGGCAACTGTGAATGCAGCATACACCCTGGCCTGACCATAGTAATTCACCATTCTCCAGATAATGGGCAGAAAAAGGGGGCTTAGAGGTAAAATAGCATTTATCTGAAATTAAAGAGGTTCAAATTAAAACAGCATCTCCTTCAAATAAACTTAAAATATACATAGAATTATTCTCTATATTTTAGTATGCAAGCATTTTTAAAAATCAGTTGTAATACAAAAGGTTTAAATTAAAAAAGGTGAAATCCCCTTCAAATACAGAATTCAAACAAGGCACTGTTTTTTTAAAAATAAAAATCAAACCTCTATATAAACTCACAGGTAATATGATGACGGTCTCTGCCCAATGTCCAACATGTCCCGCAAGATACATGGTTCTCAAGACATTAACCACCACAAGTAAAATCTACAAACCAAGGAAAACAATGTACAAAGAGAGATAACTTGTGTGCCAAGTTATATTGAAATGAAAAACTGAGAAAATTTTGAACAATTTTACAATACTTACATTTTTACAAACCACGGCAACACCGTTCTCTAAATCAAAAACCAAACACAGAATGTATTTTATCTAGTCTATTGTGTGCCAAATTATATTGAAATCAGCTAACAGGATAGCATTTTGAAACAATTTCACAGATTTATTTTTAGCCACAACATTTTCAAAAACTGATATACACAATATATATGTTATCTACTTGTGTGTCACTTTACAAATCAGAAATGTACAAAAAAAGAATTTCACAGAAATTTCTATTTTTAGTAACCACGGCAACACCAAAAACATTCCGATACACAGAATTATGTATCTTAGTGTACAAATATGTGCCAAGTTATATTGAAATTAGACCAACTTTATCAAATATTGCAACTTTTAAAACTCATCAAATTAAAACAGAACATTACTATCGAAAGCTCTTTTCATGCTTTAAAAAGGACATCTTTTTCTATCAGTCATGTGTTCAATGTTTATGATTAGGGTGTCGCTCTCAGTGTACTGCATACTTTTCCCTTAACAAAACCTTTATCTCTAAAGCGTTTAACAATTCACAAATCGTTAGTAAAAAAAAGTAAAAGTTTTTTTTCTTATATGTCACAAGTCACATGGTGTGGAGGACCCTTAAATCACTTGTAATATGAAAAGGGTGAAAATCCCTTCAAATACTGAATTTAAACAAGACACTGCTTTTTGAAATCAAAATGAAAAAAAATTATAAACTCACAGGTAATATGATGACTGTTTCTGCCCAATGTCCGACGTGTCCCGCGAGGTACATGGTTCTCAAGACATTCACAACCACAAGTAAAATCTACAACACAATAAAACATAATTGTGCAAAGAGAGATAACTCCTACATCATAAAAGAAAGAAAATTGATCTTCCTTACTCACAGCAACAAATGGCAGCAGTCTCCTCTCCAGCCAAACACAGGCAATGTTGTATCTCTCATTTTCTGTTGAGCTAACAGGATGCTTCACTTTATTGCTTAACATTTTCCTGAAATCCAACAAATGTTTCTCAATTCACTTTTATCTAGTAATGTACAAATTATAGTTTAATATCAACTAGTGTAGTAACTTGCCCCGAAAACATTCTTTCTAAAGATTACAAATGTTTAAGTACAAATACTGTAAAGGTATTACATTTGGCTATGTATTTTTGTAAGTGCTTTTGGCGGACAGAAACTTCGGCTAATTCAAGGACAAGGCTAAGTGACTTGCACATATATACAGTGGAGCCTCGTTTATCCGGACACTTTGGTTCCTAGTTAATTTGTCCGTATATGTGAAGCGTCTGGATACCTGAATTACCAGTTAAACAAGACAAAATAACGTTTAAAAAATTTTCATTATTTTCCAGTTAATTGCACCTTGAATTTTACATATCTGAAGGTCCACTGTACATTAATAAGAACATTCAGATATGTACTAAATCAAATCCTCACTAACTTTCTAAAAATTTAATTTCCATTAAATACTGTACACGCTAAATATAATACATTTACAGTATTCAAATTATTTGCCCAACTTTATCAAATATTGAAATTAAACTCACTCAAAATTAAAAGAAGAAATCTTTCTATGCTTTAGTTATCTTAATACAACCTTTGTTGCTTGTGAAATAATAAAAATTTTATTTTTACCTTAGTTGTGAGACATAAGCAGTCTCAAGAAGCTTAAATTGAGTCACAGATACTGGAACTTTACTCTGGGGTGCATCTGCACTAAATCTCCTTTTCTCCATTTCCTTCTCTTGGACGAAAATATCCCCCTCCATCAGAATCTTATCCCCAACTGAGTTCTGTTAAAAGATACAACACAATTATTTCAATGTTCCCCCTCCATCAGAATCTTATCCCCAACTGAGTTCTGTTAAAAGATACAACACAATTATTTCAATTTTCCTTTCTCTACTAGTACCAGGTGGTTGTAGAAATGCACATGCTCAAATCTACATATATGATGTAAAATATTTGTCAATATAACAAAAATTCCATATTTTGATAATAAAAAATTTGTCACATTAATAATTAAAAAAATACTGTTTTAAGCATCCTGTCATAAACTATACGAAATCACAGTGATAAGAAATTTATATGGAGCATAACTAGACAAGCATATTTCTCCCACTCACTCTTTAATTCAATGTACAGTTTGGAATGATTTGTAGCCTTACACTTTAAGTAGGATTGTTTTTAAGCATAAACTGCCCCAACCCACCTCATTCACAAGAATATAACTTGGTTGGCTATTAAATCAATTACTTAAATGAAAAAATAAAATATATATATCATATGGGTATAAATATCAAATACCTAGAAAGAGAAGTATTTTTAACTGATTTCAATGTGATAAAATAATACTTAACCTCTCTCAAAATCACACATTTTGCTGGAACTCTTTGTCCTGGCCTTAGCAGGATTATGTCCCCTTTGACCAGGAGAGGAACAGGAACATTGGTATTCTCTCCATCTCTGATTGTCCATTGTAAGGAAATGCAGGGAGAGATGGGTGAATGAACTGGTGGGAAATCTGTTATACTCCAGTTTGTCTTGGATAGGCAGTCTTCATTTTGAGTTAAAAAGAAAATCAATTTAATTTAATGAATTTTTGGGCATGCCCTTGTCACTAAAAATAGTACAAAGGGCTGCATTTCATTTCTGGAATTTTTCGTAATTATCAACTTTTCATCTCCAACATTTTTAAGTTTTCATTTCTGACATTTTTTTGTTTTCATTTCTGACATTTTTCAGATACATGTAATACCTTTAGTAACAGATTTGAAGACTTTATCGATGAAAAAAATTTAAGTTCTGTGGAGAGCAGTATAATGCGTTATCAAAGGGAGTAAAAACTCAATTAGAGTACATCAAGTGCCTTGGACATAAGTTTGGTGCTGTCACTGACATTTAATTTAGTGCACATTGAATGTGATGAAAAAGTTGTATGCTCAGTGAATTCTTTTATATGCCATAACATAGTGCTACATGTATGCATATATGAATACCCAGTAGATGGAGTTTTATACTTTATATCAATAAACAGATCGAGTTTTATATTTCTTTTTATCAATATTTTGCAACAAATACTTTTAAAATTCCATTTTCACTTACTTGGAAAACATTAAATTGCTGGACAGGTAAATTCCAGAAATGAATAGAAAATTATGTTGAAAATGAAAAAATAAATGTCGGAAATGAAATAAAAAATGTTGGAAATGCTATGCAGAATTCCGGAAATGAAATGCAGTGAGTACAAAGACCCCCCCCCCCCCCCAATACAAATTAAAAAATAAATTATAAGACATAAATTATAAATATAAAATTATGTATGTCATAAATGTTAAAAACAGTATTGAAAAACTCGTAAGAAATAGATTCTCAATGTACCTTCTATCTGCTTGACGACTAGTTTTGATAAACAGATGAATTCCCTTTTATGTAGTCGAGTATTCCACACAGAAAACCAAATGTTTATAATAATGGTAAAAAGACATATAACAAATTCAACTATATACCATCCAAATCCATTGTCAGGGCTACAAAACAAAAAAAATCAAAACAGAATGGTAGTCAATTTCAATTAAAATTACAATAAGAAAATTTTGTTCTAAGTTCAAGTTAATATATGAAGAAATATAAATAAATGAACATTTTGTAACCAGAAAAAAAAGAATCTTCCTTGTCAATTTTTAATTTTCATATAGGGTACATACAATTTGAAATTCAAGATTTTTTTTTCTTTTTTCACACAGTGGTAAACAAATTTAATTGATTCAAACTAAATTAAACACTCAATATAAATGAACATAAGAATTACCTCTGTGTACTTATCCCAAAAGTGACCAGTAACAATATGGCTATTGTTGCTACAATGAAGCATCCACTCCAGTGGAAGGTGGATTCAATCTTAGAAAGCTTTAATGACTCAAAGTGGGATCCAAATGGCTGTTGTTTTTCCTTTTCTTCATGCTGCTCTATTTCTTTTGACAATTCATTCTTCAGGATTCTCAGGGCTTCATGATTTGTAAATCCTTGTGTTACATTCTCCTCCTTATAAAATAAGAATAAAGTAAAGAAAAATTGCAGAATAGACGAATAGATGCCATACTGTAGGTCAACATTCCCAGATCCATTCATTATTCAGCCATGTTCAATTTGTTATACTGGGTACTGAGGTAAAGAATATGAATATGAATATGTTTGTTAAAAAGCCTCTTTTAATTCATAATTTCAAGATTATATTTTTCCTCATATATTTCTGGCAAGCATGTTTGAAATTGGTTGCTTATTGGAGTAAAATTAAATAATATGCCCTTGGACACAAGATGGCGGCCAAGAGGAATAACTCAGAGGCAAAATGTGTCATAGGAAAACCATGTTATCTATGTGGTTTAATATTTTTTTAAATATAGTTTTTATTATTCAATTTTACTCAACAAAAGCAGAATTATCAAAGTTGTTTTCGATTTGATTGCCCCCCCCTTTTTTTTTTAATCTGTCCTTGGTACAAATATGAGTAGTCACATACTTGCAACTTTTTGGAAGTGTTTATTTCATGTCAAATATGAAATAAATTGGAAAATTTATATATTTAATTGAAAATTAAAGCCATTTCGAATGGCTTGTTTAACTATTTCAAGCTATGTAGCTTAATCAAGCAAAACAGTTACATCTGTGGATGTCCACTGATAAATATAGGCTTTAAAACAATATATTAACAACCAGGTTAAATAAAAGTTTAATGGTACAAATACAAACCATTCCAAACTCTACGTAAGCTCCTGCTAATTTGCACTAACTTGAAGAGCTGGTTATTGATCGCCCTGAAAAAGTGCTAATATTGCAAATTGCTTTCCCAATAGCAAGCTTCCAATTTTTTTTTATACATAATAATTACACAGAGTCAACATCTGGAACTATTAAAGTAGATCTACCCGGTGTTTAACATGATTAAATACAATGCTAACAAGTAAAAACACGATATTAAATTTTCAAGTTTAAAAATTGTCCGTTTTGTCCGCCATCTTAGCGGTCGGTCCTAACAATCTTTGCAAGAATAAATCTGATTGGATCAAACATGAAAATAATTACCAATCAGAATAGACTTTATTTAGTTGTTATTTGTTAATTCAATCATTATGATATTCGAGTAGACAGATAATTTTCCTGTTCAACATTTCTTGTGGATTTTCAGAGATTATTTATTTTGTTTAAAAAAAAGAAAGACAATGTTTCTTTAACACGTATGAATTTCTAAATGCGGACCGGTTTCAGATATAAAATTACTGATCATATCAAATAAGTCTGTGTGAAAACGCTGACTCAGTGACTGACTTTAAACTCTTCATTACAAATTAGAGTATCAATTCTTTGGAATGTTTCTGATGTATTTTCCCCTTATTTTATGTCTTCTGATATCTGAATTTCCGGGAACACAACCCTAAATACACAATGAAAGAGACACTTCCTTATGAATTTTATTAAGGAAGCTCTAATAAACCACTAAAGAAAAAAAAAATGGCAAGGAAATAGAAAAATAGAAAAGAAAATTGAATCGTTTAAAGGGATACCTATTTATTATTTTTTTTCCTTTCATATTTTTCCAGGACAAAATATATTGCAACAGAAATAATTATTGTTTACCTACATTTAGAATATACATACGATATGATCTCGGTGTAATATATAACGTTGGAAAGATTTTTACTGTACATGTATATTTTGTGTCATTTGATTTTACCGTAGATTTCTGTTGATTTCGTCACATCAAATGACAGATCGCTCTATAAGGGTATAAAATTATAATTGAATTGAAGCTTTCCTGTAACAAGATGTTAGTTTCCTTAATGTTTATAATGGCCTATTCATTTTCATCTACATAGATTTTAGCAGGAAAACACTAAAATTCCCCCGTTGATTTTTCATAAAATGGCCAATACTTTATATTCAGAATAAATCTTACATCTTTACTTTTTCATAAGACGCTATGTGAACATTGCATATACCGGTATACAATCATTTCAATAAAAAAAAGTTCAACATTCTCAGAACATTAAGCTATTTGGACTTACGCAAAACACTTGTTTAAAAGATACAACTTATAGATTGATGTGGGATATTTTTGGGACAATTGATCCGCAGATGTCTTCCAACATTTAGATTAATTCAAATTGAATTAAGTAGGCAGATTAATCATAGGATATAGATAAAACTCTCCTCGCTCCAAAAAAAAAATGTACGAGGAATTAAGGTTGGACCTAAAAACAAGAAAAGGAATTCATAAGTAAATGCTGTTTTGTAAAATAATCAATTAAATTTAACTAAAGATGTGTCATGATGATGGGCATGTAATGTAAATTGAAGTTAGTTTATTTTAAGTCATTTCAGGTAACGTCTTAGAACTTAGTTTTGTTCAAAATTTGCGCAGATCCAAGAACTATTCCTTTGTTCCAACTCAGAATTTTTCTCATAAGGAAAAACAAAATTATCAAGAACAACAAAGGTATATACTACGATTATATACTGCATTAAAGCAATGAATCAAATTAATTTAAAGGCCCGAATTAAATTTACAAATAAGATTAATCACCTAAAACAAATGTTGCTTGGGTATGAGTTGTGGCCCGTGGACCGCTATTTTTTTTTTACCCACACTTTCTCAAAAAAGTTATGGCATATTGTAGATACCCTAGTTTGCCCTATTCGACAGATAATATCAAAGAGGGGGTACGAATCGGCTGAGGTGTAGCGAGTGCGTCCATCCGTCTGCGACACTCTTCTTCCCATAAATCTAATGCATTTCTATGGCCATTTCCTTTAGGTCTTTAAAATATGCTTCTTCCTCAAACTACACTTACATTTTAAGGAATGACCAACTCATCTTTTGGAGGTGGCTTGAACATGCAAAAATATTTTGAAATTTTCCTTTTCACTTTGGACCAAATGGGTTAGAATATGGCGTTTTTCAAAGAAAACCTGGTTGCCAGAATTCTTACATTTTTATATGGAATATGATAAGAAGTGACTTATGGATGTTTAATAAGGTTTTGAAATTTCGGTTAAAACGCTATGGGCAAGACTCTATTCACGCACGCACTAAAGTTCGTAGCGCTGACCTGACAAAAAGCACATGTCCGAGCAGACGCTGAAAATGGACTACCATGCGAAAACGGGCTCCGCGGCTTATTGCTGTGTGCCGCTTTGTGACGAGGTCAGTCGTCGGAGTACAGCTACATCCTTCCACTCTTTTCCAAAGGATCCATCTGTAGAGAAAGAGCGGATTATTAAAATACGAAGAGACGAAGGCCCCGACTTCCATACAAGTGTTTCACGGGAATTTATAATAATTCCACATCAACACGACAAACATGAACAATTTGTAAATAAATCAAATTATACGGAAACACATTTCACACACAAGATGCCTGACACAGAGTTTATCGGTGTTGTGGATATAAAAAATTCTCTCACTGAAACATGAAAAAAAGTTACAGATTTTTAATTTTGAGTATATTTTCCTTTAGTTTCATTGAGTTTTGACATACAAGACCTTTTTAATTTATCACAGTGAGACAACAGATACTACATCACCAGTGTTGTTTACATCCATCTTGCAAAAAAAGCTCAAAAACGATTTTTTAAAACATATAAAGCGCTTTGAATAAAAATTTTCATGCTACTTTTTTCCCGTGGGTATTTATTTAATCTTATTTTATTTTCTTCTTTAAAATAACGTTGGTATTCTATAATGGCAGAGATATACAATTATGACATACTGTACTCTCTAACTGTTAGGAATGATTTATATTTCACGTGAAAGGGACGCCATACATTTTTCAGTAAAAATACATAACACGGCGTTAGTCGTTTAATTCAAAATTAAGTATATGGAATACTTTAATGGGAAATAAAGGCAAACGAAGTGTAGTTATTTGTTTTCAGAAACTATATTGAAAAATAATAACGCCATTGTGTCCTCTTTGTTATCCCAGCAGTGTTTGTCGTGTGATTTTAAACTTATTTGATAACCATATAAATTAGGTTTAATAAAAATAAATCCACAAGATACTGATGTACAAGTAACAGTAAATGGCATAATGCGCCGTTGCTTTATTCTTTTGTTTTTATAGAAAGTTGCATTACCATATCGAGGGTGCGATGACGATGAAACGATAGTGCGATGACGACGCAGTGAAAGCGCGAAGACAATGATGTGATTGCGTTACAATGCAATGGAAGGTGATAGCACGGGGACGCGATGTAGCAATAGCGATCGATGACAAGATGACGATGGTGCTTCATTACGGTAAAGATGAATGGAAATTCGAATTCACTAACTCTCCATCTTGCCATCGAACCGTCGTCATCGCATTGTTGTGCCATTGCATCATAACTATCGTGCTATCGCACCGTAGCATCACTGTCATCCTGCCATGACTCCATCGTCGTAGTATTAATTTAAATTAAACTTCAGTTTTAGATGTTTTCTCATCGAAAAGAATAAATTTTGAACAATATTTTAAAAGCCTTTTCTCTCCCTTTTTTACGGGAATGCAGAAACTACCCCAATCCATCCTATTTGATTTTGAATCAAACGATTGACTTCATACATTTACATGTACATATTTTGGCGGACACTGCATAGATAACTGTGATCTGTGGAACTGACATTGACGTCAATATAGATAACAGCATTCAACTTAATTCTGCATCCTTAATCAATCCATGAACTTTAATTTTACTGGAGTATTAGGTATGTAAGGATAGAGGATCATCTTGGATGAATATGTACTGTACTGAGTGCTTCAACCAGGACGATGCAAAGAATTCTAAATTATCGATAAAATGTCCGATCTACGATCACCAGGAAGGTCTTTGCAAACACGGTAATGTAGAATGAGGACTTATATTAATGAACTTGGAAGGAGAACAGGTCCAAAACTATTTTCCAGCACTTTGGAAGTATAAAGCTTATTTATAATAAGAATATTGAGGAGCTCTTTGCTAACAATACTGCATGACGAAAGTGATAGACAGGTCAACATCTATTAGGAATATAAGATCCTGTTTCATGTGACCTTAATTAATTCTGCAGCTGATTTCTTTGAGAAGGCAATGATGAATACACAACAGACAATACTTGAATTGCAGAATGATGGCCTAACAAATGCTTGATAAAGATATGGTATTTCACAGTGACACAATCTGCAATCATTCGATAGCTTTGCGAAGTTGGAAGAACATCTAGCTCTGCGTATAGGGATAACAGAGGCCACTAAAACTATAGGTAACTTTATTCCAGCTCTTGAACGCAGTTGTGAATAAAATGTATGGGAACCTTATGCCAATTTGAAATTTTATTTGTCCTGGTAAATTAATGAAGTGAATACTTGTATTACACACGGTCCAGACTGTTCGTTGAATGCACCTGGATTGGCTACAATATAAATTTTCTCTCAATGCAATCAAGGAAGGTATTTACTGCGTTGTACCTACCCCAGTACTACAGTTTTTTAAATCCCAGTTTATTCTATGTGACTTTTGTAGACCAAGTCTTCCAATAATCTATAGGAATTCCCATGAATACCACCTGCGCGCGTTATTATCAGACCTATTTTTGTATTCATATGAAGCAGAATTTGTTCAAAATCTTGTTCAATGCGAAAAGAAGAAAACACTTAAATTGCCTTGACTTCCATTTCATCATCTATATGCATTTATTATACTGACGACGTATTGTCAATTAACAATGGTTATTTTCATTCTTATATCGATATGGTACATATCTAAAACGAGGTAAGTTTTTGAGTCAAATACTTTTTTCATTCTAATTGTTAGACCATTCTATCCACAAAGAATTGTCGACGGATTCTCCCGATATCACAGCGGGTGTGACCGGTCGGCAGGGGATGCTCACTCCTAAATGGCACTTGATCCCACCTCTGATGCTTTAAAGGTCCATGTTGACTCTGTTCCTGTTTTGTAATTGTCAAATGACTGTTGGTAAGCTCCGAATATTTAATCTAAAGCATTGCTCTTAGGGTCCCAAGTTCCACCAGAAGCTAGCTTCGCCTTGGACCTTCTTGAGGTTTTCAGCCTATCCCAAACTCCTTGCTCCTAAAAATAAATCCACACCCTCTTAACCGAAATTTCCAGCTTCGCCACTGGTATCTTTGCTTTCCCCTTCTGAATTCTGGATCTTCACTCAAAAAACTGATGCGTTTAATATATGACAAAAATTAAAGTATTATTTTCGTCGTTTTATAGCATATCCCATATAATTAAAATTGCGTCTTATGTTGTCTCGAGGAACTCCAATAAGTCAATAATAATAAGGTAATACAATTGTAGTCCTATATGCCTATCAAGTTTATCTACACTGAAAACTTAAAATTAAAACTATTTTTATATTTTAGTCTAAAACAAAACCTATCAAAAACGTTTACGTAGATTTGAGAGAGAGAGATTATCCTTTTGTAACTGGCAACATTTTTGGCTTAATGTGGCAATCTTATCACTTATGTAGAAAATGTCATCTATTCCTAATATTAATGTTTAACATTTTGTTCCATAATCTGTTTTGCATGGTATAGAAAGACAATGTTTTATGTAATGTCACTGCAATATCCATGAAATGAAGCGAATTCACAATGTCCTTAAAATGTTTAACATTTCCCGCGGGGACCCACATCATACGACTGAAACAGACAATGTGGCGGGAATGAAATTTATCTGTACCGGAAAATAAATTTCCTATATCGCGTGTCAATTAATCTTCTTTATCAAAATGTCGTTCAAGAACAAACAAAGAAGGTACATCGGTGGAAACAAGCAAGGAATCCTTGTTGCAACACTAATTATGTTTCATTAATTTTTATTTTCAAAATATTACGAGAAAAGGGGGCGTTATATTTGTTTAAATGGTGCGTTTTATTGGTATTTCGTGGGACTGTATTTGTACTAGTACATATTGAATTCTAAGAAATGCAACCAATTGATTTAGTGAATCTAGATAAGAGCTATAAACATGAATAAGTGATGTTTTTGAAATATTTTTCTAAAATAAGTAACTATAAATAATGAAGCTCGTGTTTGCATAAAAATGGCATATTGTGAGTATGTATTTTGAGAGAGAGAGAGAGAGAGAGAGAGAGAGAGCTAGTACATGTATTACAGTATTAAACTACAGGTATTTACGTGAAAACGATTATTGTACATTCAGAGGTTAATGTTTAATATGAACTATCGGAAAAATAAAATTGATGAAAAGATAGAATTTAATCAATTTGACAGACTAAATAAAAATGGTTTATCTATTCTTATCAGAAGCATGAAACAGATGGAGATAACGAACAGTATTCAAGATCAAAAGTCGATAAAACAATCGAAAATAGGAGCAGAAAAAACACAGACCTTCAAAACATCAGAGGTGGGGTCAGGTGCCATGGAGGAGTGAGCATCCAATGCCGACCGGTCTGAAGCTCATCAGGATATATCGTATCGACATAAGAATGGCAATTACCATTGTTAATTGACAATATGTCGTCGATATATCTAAATGTCGAGTTGAGGGTCACAGCAAGTGTTTTCTTTTTTGTTTTAGTAAGAATTATTTTATTATTATCATATTAAGATTAAGCACAAAATCTGCTTCATATGAATACAAAAATAGGTCTGCTAATAGCGGGGTGCAATTAGTACCCATGGAAATGATTCCAATAGATTGTTGGAGGACCTGGTCTCCATAAACAACATAGCAGTTGTCAATCAGAAACTCAAACATCTTTTTTATGTCAACTTCAGAGTACTTATGTGTACAATCAGACTGTTTTTTATCAAAATAATTTTGCAAATGACCAATGACAAGGTAAGTAAATTTACGAATTCCATTTATTGAAAAAGCAGCTGTCAATGATATAAAAAAAACCTGGGCTTTAATTTATCGTGGGGAATGGTTGTGTATAAAGGTTACAACCACCATTGAAATTATAACCACTATCGAAACAATGGTTGTAACATATGATTTATATATAACTGTCAGAGCCGGTCTTTGGCGTGACGGTTAACTCGACAGAGGGGTCCAGTATCTCATTGACGGGCCCAATATCTTTAGCTGTAGATAATAAATAGCAATCAATTTCAGTTATAACGTCTTTTTTTTTTACCTTTTAATTCGTATTATAGTTAAAAATTATGAATCCATTTCGGATTATCCTGCCTTAAGGTATACCTTTACTCAGATGACCAAAAATTCCACTGATAAGAACGAAAAACCACCTATTGCACATTGTACACCAATGATTCTTGTGTTAAATTTCAATTTCAAATAACTAGGTCAATGACCTACTTTTCATGCTAGTGGCCCCTGAGTATTTCTCGGGAAGTACCTCAATTTTTCACACAATGACCAATTTTTTCTATACACACAAAATATTACATGCAACTAAACTTTTTAAATAATGAAATAGTATAGCAATGGAACAGCGTTGCTTCATATAAAGAAATGATTGGAGTTTGGGACAGAAATGTGATAATTATAACATAATTATAACGAATTTCCTCTGTCATATTTATATTTTTTCCCCATTTTAAATCGAATATTATAAAAATCTGACTGATAAGAACTCTAAACTATCTATAGCCTCAGATTACTTTTGATTCCCTAATTCTCATGGTATTAATATTATATGGGGTCAATGATCAAATTATTGAGATATATTGTCTGGAAAGATTTTTGTACGTATTTTTGAATTTCTTTATTTCGTAGCATTCAATTATTTGAAATAATCTATGAGCTTTAACACATATAATATTTGTAAAATAATGTTTAAAAATACATTTAACCTTTACTTCGTGATTATTATTGAAAGAAATCAAAATTTTTAACAAAAATGAAAAATGAAAAATTTAGTCCGAATTTCCTCTGCATTACCATACATTGACTTTTGTACTTGTATATTTTCTTTAAATAATAAAATATTAAATTTTTTAATTAATTTCGATTTAAAACTTGCTTATTTTATCCATTTAGAACAATTTTTGATTTAACATATTATACTTTATAAAATTTCCTTTCTGTTATCTGAAACCTGAGTAAACGTCATCCTTAAATGAGGTGAATTAAACGTCATAGCGGTCTAACATCTCAGCAACCGGTCCAACGTCAGATTTCAGTGAAGACAGTGTAAAAAATATGAATTTGTATATAATTTTTTAAAATTCAGATTAAGTAATTAATAAACCCGTAGACCTATTCACAATGAAAGATCGTTTGGTAAAATTCTTGCAAAAAAATATGAATGACTTTAAAATTTTATGTACTCTTCTTTGACGTATTAAGGGCAGCTTTCTGAAAATATTAAATCTCCATGCATAAAAAAGGCGACGGAAACGACAACCTCTAAAGTAATTTTACGCCATTTGTGTCAATTTTACAATAAAAAATTTCAAGAGAATTTGACGTTTAAAGACTAATATGTGATAATAAGTTTCTGATGTTCTAAACTCTATGAATAATTTTGGACAATGGAATACATTTTGGTTTACTAAGTCAAGCACCTAGCTGCTCGATATCCATGAAAAATGAAAACAGTTTTCTTTTTCAAGGAAACATCTATTCATTGCATTAACAACAAGAATAATTCAAAAAAAAAATAGTTATGTTATGATTTCGATTAAAAAGTATAGAGTTCATGAATACAAATTGTCAAGATATATAACCATGCATTTTTAGGTCTTAACAGAAGTAATTCATTTCTATTTAATTTACTTACAGCAACTTTCTTCATCGCTAGCCAATGTTTTTTCGACCCGAAATCTTTTCTACAATAGTAGATTTCGGACTGGAGACCCTTATCTTGCGAAGATTTCAAGAAATACACATGTGAAGTATGAAAGCCATAACTCAAAAATTATGGACAAGGTTAAAGTTTGGGGGTTTTTTCAGCAAAAGTGTTTAAAACTTGATAGTCAAGATGTCAAATATGCTGGTACTTAAAGGAAAATCTTGTGAAAAGGAATATGGAATATAAAACCATTGTCTTGACCAGTCAGATGTTATAGGCAACGTTTTTTATAGATAAACGGACAGACGGGCGGAGTTATGTTCAAGACACGATGTAGTTACGATATCGACATATTACTTTTTTTATATAGTTTATTAGAATATATCTCTATTCTTGTGTGTTTATTACAATACTTCCTGTTTTAAGAAGTTTTCCTTACTGTCTATATCCACGATATCGCACCGATATCGAATCATGACTGTTCAAAGAATTATGGTTTCCATCATGTGTTACTTGAACACTTTCCTGTATAAAACTGTCCCTGTGGTGTCGATATCGACAATATCGCTTCGATATCGAATCATGTTTACTCAGCCTTTGTTAAATACCGTCCCTGCTACTTTGTACGAGTTTGTGTGTTTATGTTTAATTACTTTACTTTTATGAAGATTGTACTTGCCATCGATATCGTCGATATCGACGATATCCTAACGATATCGAATCATGATAGTTAAAAACATATTACTTTACCAACCTTCACCTTAATATAAAACCTTTATTTTTAATATATCCCAAGACAATAACTTCTGTGTTTCTTCATGCAACGCTTCTGCATATTTACTTTCTGATTAATAAGTTAACCCTGTTGTCGATATCGACGATATCGTATCTATATCGAACCATGATTGTTAAAACACATTCAACAACTTTTACTCTAACCCAACATCTTACTCTTAACCTAATTCAAAACAATAACAACCACTTACCCTCTCTTTATCATAATTTATTTTCTTATACTCATGTCAATAACGAATCAATTTTGACATCACTTGTGACCTTGTAAAATTATGTTATATCTCATTGTGAAAATAAATTGTACAAATAGGATCGATATCGATACGATATCGTCATGGTATTGTCGATATCGACGACATAGCACAAAGTTTTATTTATGGTACCAAGTATTTCCAATAAATAGTGCTGATCATGATCAATATCAATACGATATCGACATAATATTGTCGATATCGTCGATATTGACATCGAATTCGTTCTTGGACATGTATGGACGGGCGGACAAATAGGGTATATATATACATATGTTTCCCTGCATCTTCGATTACGAGGGGTATAAAAGGGGGTTGTGAACATTGATAAGAAAAGAAAATTCGCAAGTACTTGAGGAAGGGAGTCCGTTTGTGTTTTAACGAAGATTTGTTGTCCTGTAAGTGTAACATTCAGCTGATATTGAACTATCATTTAAGATTTCCATTATTACTATTTGAACGATATTTCACTTCGTGTCATATTTCAGAAGTATTGATTGACTTACGTATATTTATTGCAACTTTTCAGCATAAATAAAAGGAACGATAACTGTTAATACACTCACATCACTAAATATTTCACTTGAAAATTCCTGGCAGATTTATGGATTATTGTAGCTGAAAAATATGACGTTTACATTCCAAAATTATGCTCGAATAATTGTTTGGCAGTTTTTTCTAGTTCTCCAGTACCGGTTTACATGGTACTTTGACTGGCTAATCAATAAAACGTGTGGAAAAGTCGAGATTAGTTGCCACTTGGAAAACAAAACCTTAAAGCATAAAGATGTCAAAAGGCTGAGGGCTATTGCCAATATACGGACAATGTCTTTTTCCTTTACGCAGTATCATAAAAGAAATTATTGAGGGAACAGAGATACATGTACATATATTTTCACTGGAAAAATAGGTCTCTCTTCATGTTTGAAAACACTAGTAATCGCCATGATGGATTATTATTGCTGTAATCAACATCTCTTATGATATTTCTTTCTTCAAAATATCACTATTTGAGAATGAATGGCAATTTCAGAAATACCTGATGGGGTCTGTTAACTTCCCAATCCACAGATATTTATAGACAGCCCCCTCCTCGGACTTTTTCTCGAATAAACTTATTTATCATGCATTCCATGAGAAAAAAAAATCCGTTTAAAAGAGACAAACATTTAACTCAAAAATTAATCGACTAGATATTATATTCTTTCCCTCCAGATTTTTCTTCGCGTATGGTATACATGATAAATGAGTGCAATAGATATTATGTATGAAGAAAAATTCTAAGCCTGTTCTTTTCGGGGTGGGGTGGGAGTTGTTCAAATACCAGTGTTCGTTTTTTCCCATCCAATTTTCCCCACCGGTATGTCTATTGTATACATGACAAATAAGTGATATAAGTATGATTTATGAAAAAATCCAACAAACCCATTTTAACTTACCTCCTTTACCGAAGTGAAGGATCTTATGTAATTACCCTGGCGTCGGCGTTCCAGGTTTAAGCATATTTCTTTTCAACTACATCTATAATATTTTTATGTCCTGTATTAATCAGAGATGTATGGACACCGTGTCTAGTATGTTTCATTATACTATTTAAAGTTTTGGATCATGCAATTTCAGGTTAAAATCGAGCAAGTTAATGTTTTTTTGAGGAGCAGGTATCATTTCCAATAAAACTATAATCCATATATTGACAAAACTTACATGAATGATAATCTAAGAATGCACATTGCAAGGCTTGCGTCGAATGCTGGATCTGATCTAAATTTTCGGATGAGGGACCAGGTTTGATTGTTTGGTTCAGGTCTCATTTCCAAGAAACTATAAGCCCTGTGTTGACCAAACTTACAAGGATGATACATCTAAGGATGTACATTACAAGACTTGCGTCGGGCTGCTTTTGAACACTTCATTAGGCTAAAGTTTTTGGAGCTGTGAGTCCTATGCTTACCATATTACACACATTTTGGATGCGGGATATGACATATTTTCCCTATGAGTTGGAGTAGGTCCATTACCAAGAAACTATAAGACCTGCCGCGATCGATGCATCAATCAGAGTTGCTGTTTGGACGCTGTATTTGATGTACACTTTCAGATGAGTGACCAGCTATAAATTTTTGGAGCAGATGTCCCAGTGTTTCCTACCTAGACCAAACTTGCACGGATAATGCTTGAAGGGATTAAAACTCTCAAACTTCTAAGATCCTGGATTTGACATACCGGTGTGTTTCTGGGTAATGAGTTATTTTGCATAGATATTGCAAAACGCAGTAAAAGCCGTTGTTGCATAATATTCCATTTAGGAATGCAAAGTACTAGATTTCTAATTTCATGTGGGACTTTGCCTTATACTAGCACTTAAAAAGAACATTCGTTGAGGTGAGTTCTTGAGAATCTGATTACTTATGTCTTTTTGGTGGTACTGGCAGTACGGGGATGACACCAATACATATGTCTTAACCTTTTTTCCGATTAATATATTACTATGGTGTCGTTTACTTATTTTTGTTTATAAAATAAAATTAATAATTTACAAATAAAAAATCAGTAAACTAATTGAGTATATTATTAAAGTGATTTCCATGTCTCTGAATACTAGTACTTGGAATCCATGCAACATTATAGAATTCATCGCTACCACAAACATGAGACCTTAAAACTTCAATGTTAACAGAAAAATTTTATTAAGAAAGTCAATAATTGAGCAAAAATTCAATTTTGCTCTAAATAGGGCTTATACCTACTTTAGAATGAACCTGCTCTAAAAACTTTAACCTGTTCACTATTCACAAAAATATAGATCAGAACCAACATCCAAAGCAAGGCTGTTAGTATGCATCCTTAGATGCATCATCCATGCGAGCTTGGTCAACATAGGCTCATAGTTACTTGAAAATGAGACCAAAAATTTTAACCTGCACTGAAAACTTTAACCTGCTCCAAAAATGTTAACCTGGTCATTCCTTTGCTAAAATTACAGCATCTGAAACCTTGACTGGTTCAATGAAACACATTAGAAGCATCTTCCATGCATGTCTGATCAATGTAAAGCCCGGTTTACACGCTCTGCTTTTGCAGCTGCTTTGAAGCAGAGCTGCAAAAGAAGACTGTGTAAACTAGGGTTTATGCACTGCAGGCATGCAAGCAGACAGAATAGAACTTGCTCTATTTCAGTCTGCTTTGCAACTCACCAATCAGCATCACTGATAAACTAAATATAAGATAAGGTGCATATACGTTAAACAAATATATATTAAAATTAAGAAAAGTAATTGAATCTATTTCATGAACCGTTATGAATGTTTCATCTCCATCTTATTCCAAAAAGGACTGCAGACAAAGAGCATTAAGCAATATATTAGAAAAACTGAGAGAGGAATATGAAGGTCTGGAATGTAATGGTAAGTGTTTTTGCACACTGTCACATGTTATTTAACTTAAAACAATATTTGGTTATATAAATATTGCCACATGTATTTATTTTTATTATAGCTAAATACAAGATTAATTTTTCTACAATTGTCCAAAATAAACACAGGAAGAGTGGCTCTGGCACAGAGACACCAGTTCATGGGTTCATTTCATTGAGCCTGAACAAATTGTCCCGATATTCTTGAAATTACAGCAATTCCCATTGCCAGTAAATTTGTATTAAAATAGGAAAATTCTTCTCTTATTTCTCGGCTGGGGGTTCCCACAAATCAACCACAAATTAACCATTGTCCAGATATATCCCTTATATATTTTATTTCCTTGTTCTCAGAAAGTTATGCAGTGCATCTTCCCTCAACTTTTTCTGTTCTAACCTTTTTATCAAATCTTGGTTAAAATTCCAAATATTTTCAACTACATTTTGCTCTTGAAAGCCTTTTAAAATTCTGAACATTTTTGTATATCTTTATACATAAGATTTTAAGGGAAATGCTTCATCCCCAACAGTGACATATGGAACAGGTGTATGTCTCAGTGGTAAAGGTTTTTTAAATATTAAGATCATTTGAAAATGGCAAACACACCACCATCACTTAGCCCCTTGCAACCACAATCTACATAATGAATTTGTAATCAGCATCAACCAAAGCCAATAAAACTATGCTGTAAAATTGTTTATAATTGTAAAATTTGAACAGAGGACACTGAATTGCATGTGTTTCAATTTTAAAAATTCATGTCTTCAAACTCTTTAGTTTTTCTCCAATCTTCCCATGAATTTGGAATTAATAAATATATATATATATTTTAATAGGACACAAATAATGCATTCATGAAAAAGGAATTTGGATAAAGAGGAGAGACATTATTAAAAAAAGAGCAAGGCTAAATGGATTAATGTCTATAATGTCATGTCTACAGGACATCATTATATCCCCACTCCCGTGAGGAATTTATGGGAATTATATAGCCGAAGCCCTGTCATTATTGCTGTAAACAGAAATTTCACCTTCTTTTTGAAGCAGTCTTTAAGGGACTTTGAGTTTAAAAGTTTTCAATGAGCCAGCAACAAGGAGTGGTACAAGCCAATCAATCAAGGAATGAGCCCCCACCCAATGGGTATTAACACAATGAAATAGAGGCCCCCAACCATGACAATGGAATGGGCAGAGCCTTTGACCAATGGTTACTTAAAATTGACAGTATCTTGAACTATGAATATCATACATTCATATTAAATTTTAACTTTCATATAATCATCTTTTAGGCTATTGTATATAGCAGCACACGTCTCAGGGATTATACTAAAATGTACATCAGATTGTAAGCATCCGAATTACAAAATTGCATTTTAATATCCAACAATTTAAAATATATGTGAAATAAAAATTGTAATTTGCATTTTTATTCCATGCAAGCTTTAAAGAAAGTCAAGAAATTGATTTTCATAGGCCTTTTTAACAATTAAAGGTGACACCTTATCTTGAAAATCCTCCTGTGTCATTCTCACAAAATTTTAACTCTCAGCACTGAAAACTTTAACCTGCTCCAAAAATGTTAACCTGCATGTCATTCCTTTGCTAAAATTACAGCATCTGAAAAAATATCCTTGACTGTGTTCAATGAAACACATGATATGCTAATATAGTGAAAGCAGGCATTCCATGTGTAAACATGTCTGATCAATAAAAACAGCTGCAAAAGCAGAGCGTGTAAACCGGGCTTAAGGCATAGACATGCTTAAAAAGAAAGCTGCAAAAAAACCTTTACCTGGGACACCGACGCCGAGGGTATTACATAAGCTCCCCAAACTTCGTTGAGGTGAGCTAAACAAATTTTACCACGCACAAATTCTGTTTACGAAATTTTGGTTGTTGATGATTTTCGTATTTTTTAACATTAAATTCTTCCAAGAAGTAAACTGAAAACACCATATAATGGCTACGCAAGAAATAGAACTTCTCTATAAATGGTGTCAAGGTTGGTATCATATTTACATTTTTCTAGTTACGCCATATAAGACTCAAGGTCGGGACAGAAATCTATATTCACGAAAGGATTATCACAACTGTGATGTTTTAAATGCTGTAATTTGCTTCGGTTGTAATTTTTAAACTCCTTAGATTGCATCTGTTTATGGGAATGTTTTTATGTCTATTTTCCTTTTTGTATATGTTTATGCAGATAGATGTAAAGTGATAAAAATTATCAGGCTGGATCAATATACTACATGTAGTATATTGGATCATTAAAATGAGATATTTTCCGACCTCGATAAAAAGTAAAATTGGAGAAGTTATTATTTTTAAGATGCGTACTTATTTTGAAACATACTTTTTAAAGTCAGATATCTGTGCAGGGAAAATGAAATACACTCAGATATTTTACTCAATATGTACTCGTTTACTTTTTTTATTCTATTGTTTGTATGACATATTAATGACAAGGTTAAAATCTTTTGCATTACATAATTGCACGTATTTTAAAGATTATATAAAATTCCGTTTTCCATTTCATTTATAAAAAATTGAAACCACGGGAAAAAAACAGGAGAACTTGATCACATTTATATTTCATTCGGCTGTACATTTTTTAAAAATTGCTTACAAGTTTCTTGAAATTGATGTTTTGTCAAATAAAATTAATCTAATGCAATTGTTTTATTATTTAAAAATTATAGGTGTAACATAATAGTATTAAAATTTAAAAGATTCACTGTTGGTGCATTTTATTATCACATAAATAGCTAAAACTAAGTTTTTATTAATTAAAGAGTGATATTTTATTATATATATTATACCTAACTTAAGCCTGACGGTTAAACATTTTATTAATAAAATCGGTTCGTGTTTATGGAAAACAGTTAACCTTATTGTATTTATATATACGCATATATTATTTATTTTATGG
This sequence comes from Saccostrea cuccullata, assembly GCF_032062105.1. Classification (NCBI taxonomy): domain Eukaryota; kingdom Metazoa; phylum Mollusca; class Bivalvia; order Ostreida; family Ostreidae; genus Saccostrea; species Saccostrea cuccullata. The sequence continues at coordinate 105,464 of NW_026924594.1, read as the reverse complement.
GAAAAAATCCTAATATATGTACAATATGTTTCTGTAATGAAGTGTTATGATCAAATTTGAGTAAGACATATGTGTATTCTAATATTGATTGTTTCCAGTATAAATCTTATAGAAGTGAATTTTGACCAATGGGTGAGTAATTTGAATAATCATTACTTATGTTTTTAGTTACTTTGACCGATTGTCCTTGATATTTTACCGGGTGATTTTATTGAACTTTATATACACTTTTTCGTGCAATAAGCAAGATTTATATCTTTTCTTGTTTCAGTTGCCGTTGGATATTCAATGTACAAACCATTTTTGTAGAGAAGTAATGATTTTTATTACGAAATGATACGCTGTTTGCAGCTTATTAGATTTTGATTTCTTGCCTGCAACCATTAAAAAAATTGAACTTTTACCTGCAATCCATTTCAAAAAAAATTTAGATGTGAAATCTCCATCCTTTAAATAGGAAAGGCATAAAACATTGAACTATGGTTGAAAAGTAGGTAAAATATGTAATTTTAACAAGTTCTAAGAGGAAATGATGTCGGCAAAATTCTATGCTTATATGTTTGCATTTTTGGAAATGAGAATTTGAATACCATCTCAAATAATATTGACGATTGTTTTGGCTCCTAAGAATTTTCTTAGTAAATATGATCAAAATTTGGACGATAATTAAAATACTAGTAAATTGGAAGACATGATTTTTTTTCATAGTCTTGTCTATAGTAAAAGGTTCACATTACATATATATTAAGTTATTGACTAACTGTAGGGTTATTAAAAATACATTTGGACAAAAAAGTGTAAAAATTTGCTGATTTGTTAAAAGAAAGGCTCGGTATTAAATGCATCAACACCTTATATAATATTTGTCTAGAAGCCTTTTTTCTGCTTAATCATTTTGTTTTGTTTATTACTCAACCGTACTTGAAATGATTGACAAAAAAAAATATATAGGTGGGTGTGAGTGTTCATCTGTTCAAGTAGAAGGACTTACATGATGTAGGTTTTTATTTTTAGTTTGACAAATCATCAAACATTATAATAGTATTTTTTTTTTTTTAGAAATTTTGTTGAACTTTTGTTCTTTGTTTAAACTTCTATTTTGTTTGTTTTTTCTTTTATTTTGTGTTTGTTCGAGATAAGCAAGTGTTGAAAAGGAATTACGAAAATAAATTTTAGTAATTTTACTTTAGATATTTTTCAAAAAATTTAAAACATGTTGATCTTATTTTTCAACAGATTAATGTTGCATTTTGTGTTTAATTTTTCAATGTCTATGTTTTCACGCGAATCAACAGATTTTAATTTTGAAAGGAAACTTTCCAATATTTTCTTTGCGGTTCCTAAAATTTAAACTGGCATATAGATTTACCTACGAATACCAAGGAAACAATTTCCAATTAGTACTGAAAATATTGCTGTTTTTCTTTCCAGATAAATCGACCAATACCCTAAATGATCATAAGAGAAAAATCAATGTTTTTGCCTTTTTGTTCAATCAATACTAATACATGTATGTTTATATATATTAATTAAAGCATGTCATTTGCGCCATAAAAATTGACAGTTCTGTATTATTGATATGCCATTTCTTCTTTCTGGATCCAAAAATACAAAAAAAACATGCATTTTATTCTGTAAATCATTTCTTGTCAAGGTCATTGTTTGATATTGTAAATGTCCATAAATATCATTTATGGTTCACATCTTGAGGAAAAAAGTATAGAAATTTGATTGTATTTATATTTTAGTCACTGCTTTAGACTGTATTAACAATATTTGAATACTGGTTCAAGGCAATGTATGGTTGCTTTTTTATTAAAATTAGAAAATATGATAATGGTTTTGCTTCACACTTTAAGCTCTTTTTAAAATCTTAATTATATTTGATAAATGTCCTCAAACTCAAAATTCAGATAAGAGAATTCAGTGCATTTGAAGATAGTTTGGTAACATCATACACCGTATATTGTTTTAAAACCCTACATAACGACTTTCAGGTACAAATGTAAAATATATCTTGATGTGCATGCCTTAGAAAAATACCAATTATCTGCTTAGAATCGATTTAGGGACTGCTAGCCTGAACTACGTGTTGATGTAAAACGTGTTAAAAAATTGTATCCTTTAAAATTTCACATTAAAAGGATTACATAAAAACATTGAACCTAACCATTGTGAAAAAAACCACTCGGGATGGAGAATGTTATTACAGTTGATAATAAAGAATTCTTTTCCTATCATGTACTATTATGTTTCATAACTCAAACGTTATTAATGTAATTTTCTCTATTTACGTATTCAGAAACCAATGTAAATAAATATCTTAATATTGATTGAAAAATTTGGTAAACAAAGTTTGTTTATCAAAGAAAAAAAAAAAGAAAAAAAAACCACCCGTTTTCAAGGATTCAAGTATTTTTATACGTCATTGCGGTCGAAATATCCAAATTTTTAATTTCCTTTTTTTTCACCAAAGAGTTTTAGTAACCAATGAAATATAGATTTTAATAGCAAAGTAAACGAATAAGGTGATTGTTTTTCAATTTCACATTATAAAACCTATCTCTTAAGCTTATAACCTTTCACATTTGTAACACCGTAATTTACGCAATAATGGTATGCTTTTAAATGCAAACATTACTCGCATGAATTCGTCTTCGTGTATTCTCCCTGCAATAAAACATGCAAAATATTACGACATGAAAGATAAAATTTCATAATCTACCTGTGTAACAAAATGAAATTAATGGTCATATTTATTAATTATTCCATCGTTGCGTGTGTTCAAAATGCAGTGACTTTCTTGAACTGAAAAAGATATTTTCAAAAAAAAAAATGTACTTAGAAATGCATAACCTAAAATGCAAATAGATGCAGTCCGAACAAGTGGAGAAGAATTCTAAAACCGCATGAAAATTAAGAATTAATTGTTTTCTCTGATTAGAGGGAGGAGCTACCATAATGTTATAGCAATGTGTCATGATCTTTTTTTTCTACCAACACATTTTCCTTTTTAACTTATTATTTTTTCTCCAAGAATTTGCTTGATCCCTCTTTTTGAATACATTGATTTAATAAATTTTAAGGATCCCGGAGTTAGAAAAGTTCTCCAGTTTGAAAGGAAAGTTGTTTTAAAAATGTTATACTTTGAAAATTTAGTGAATTAAAACTAAACAATTGGCCCTTGGGACACAATACTCACCTGTGTAACTTTGCTTCTTATCTGATAGACAAAAAGTTTTTTTTTTCTATTAATTTCCACATTCATTTGACCTTTTCTCAATAAATAAATGCATATGAAGTATTTTCAAATTCCAATTCATGAACATGGGATAGAAGATTAAGTAAGATATTTCAACATTGTCTTCAAATCAGACCGTTTAAAAATAATTGAATTTATTTTACATCTATTGTAATGTTTTTATAATAAATGTAGTTGGTCAGATAAAGAAAGGTTTACATAGTTCAAAAAGAAAACAGACTATTTTGAAAAGTATGATTTTTCAAAAATCACAGTTTTCATATACTTCCCTCGATATTCCATAGTGTATTTCTCTATGACCTAGATCTATCTATAAAATATAATTATATATTTAAATACATCGATGTAGTCTTAAAATTCATGTTTTGGGTTAGAAAAAATCAGATTGAAAAAAAAATCCAGAAGCATTTGCACTGAAAGAAAAACCTAGTGAATTTAAATAGTGTGTTTCGTAAATCGTGATTAGTAAACTTTCAGTTTACTGGTTAAGATAGTGAGTTGTGGAGCAGGGGTCGTATATATACTTAGATACCTAGTGAAAGTTACTCATCAATTCTAAATTTACTAATCTTATCTAGTAAATATACCAATATCTGGTAAAACTACTATTAAGGTAGTGATTGTATGGACAGTGAATCTACTACTTGTTTTTTTTACAGTGGGGGTTTCTCCCCCGAACACCAACTTTTTTTTTTCTGGACCCACAAAAAACCAAAGCCATGTAGCACATATTAACATATAGAACACCTTATTTATACTGGCTATATATGCTGGCTATATATTCTACTAAATATTAATTATTCATTTGTTATAATTTGTACATTTTATTGAATGGGTATTTTCTCTCATTCATTACATGTAACATTCCAGTCAAAGCCTTACGCCCTAATTTGTAAATGTAAACATAGTTTACGACAAATAATTCAACAAAAGTGTTAAACCTTGCCATATATATTCCCATGTTAACCTTTTCTTGGTAATGAGATCTCCGGGATTTCTGCAAGGGCCCTGAAAATCCCGAATTCTAGATTCTACCGGAAGCGCTGCAGCGTGTGATCTATACTAGTATACAATACGAGCCTCTGTTGGGTGGGTTATACTTGAGGAAGAGAGAGGTGAGTCGGTATATACTATAGTAATGTGTGGGGTTTTTTTATTGTGACGAACAGAATTTATACCATTGTAATTTTGTGAATAAGAATTAGCGTTGCAAATGCAAGTAGTCTTTAGTAATCCAGAAGTAAATTGCTTGTGTAACGAAGAAAAATGAACCCTGTCGAATATAATAATTTCTACGTAGTCTTTTGGTCGAAAATCAACGATCCCCGGGGTCACTTTTCGTCCTGACAACGGCGCTTTGGTGGGTGATTTGTGCAGTCACTTGAGCGGTAGTGGTAGAGGACTGGCAGATTAAGGAGATGTAGAGAAGGCGCATACCCTCTCTAAATTTTTAAATAATTTAGTTAAATTTATAGGTATATACATGTAGGTTGCATATTAAGAAACACTGTCATGATATGCATAAAAATACGTCAAATTTAAATTTATAGATAAATACAACATTTGGCTCCCTTGCAAAAAAGGACATTATTTTGCATAAATATAACAGTTGCTTTACTTGCAACATCAAGGGAAAAATCGTTTCTTTAATTAATCGTCTCATTCCAGAAAACTGTTCTTGATACGAAAATTTCCGAATCCATTTCCTACTAAAGATGAAACTTTACTTGTCTAAGTTTTTTTTTTTAGAAATTCTTTTAAATACCTTCAAATTCCTTGGAAAATGAAGGAGGGGCGGGTTTTTGTTCGGGGGAAAACTTGTGTTCAAAATGATTTTCCATCGGCAAGAAGTGTAAATGCATTTTCTCTTCTATGGCTGATGAATGCAACTAAAAGAATTTCTATAAGTGACAAAATCAGAGAAAGGCCTTGAAAATACATGACCGTTTTACGAATATGCATGTGTAGCTCTTTGATGTGCCAACTATACTATTTCAGCTAGTTCTAAGCATGTACATATAGCAGATGATTTTGAAAGTTTTGTTTTTGTTATTACATTCATAAAGATATTATGATGAAGACGATAATAAATATAAAATGTTCGACTAAATTTTTACTTTTTAAAAGATAGTTTTGCATAGGTTTGTGAAATTGAAGACCCCAAAATAGACCCCCCCCCAAAGTTTCTTTGTCTATTCGTCAATTGCACAGGTAAGTCATTTTAACTCAAAATAATTGTTTGTATATGTACTTTTGGTAACGTCCCTCTCGAGAATATTTACTCATATGAAGAAGCCACCACTTTTGGGTTGAGGGCTGCAAATTTTAGCCTATGCTCGGAACTCAGGGTCATTGAGCAGAGAGGAATTTTTTCATGTTGACACCTACTGCGATTAAGGATCTCGGTTTAAATACATTCTCAATCGAAGGACTGATCTACACGTCCTGCAGCGGATTCTAACCCGCGACGTAAGGATCACTTCCTTATTCCACGATTCCAGATCAGACGCTCTAACCATTCCACTACAAGATTCAAAATTAAAAAAAGAAGATATTAAAGAGGGATCAAATATAAAAAAAAATCCACAAACAATACAAATATGTGAACAGGGCATAAGACACGGAAATTCCAGAGGTGAATCAGGTTCATTTGAGTAGTAAGCATCCTCAGCCGACCGGTCACATCCGTCTGCATATATTTTTTATTAAATATTTTTGGAAGCTTTTTAAAAGTAAATATATTGTTCATTTTGAAAACAAATCCTATAAGACGTGTTTTCAGGCTACAGAGGCTTCATCACATTATATGCTGTGTGTAACATAAATACATGTACAAGTAACTAACAAAAGTGAAAGTGTTCAAATTACAGCTAAATTATGTAAATAAGTTTGACAGAATAGTTTCTAACGAGAACTTTTGCATAATTTGATTATTGGTATATATTTTACACTTCTAACTATTTTCTAATTGAAGAAGCTTTCACGACATATTTTCGTTGAAGACATTTGCCGAGTAAATGTCTAAATTTGAAGCACTTCCCCTATATATGGTGACGTCTCTATTTGAGTGAAAAGTTCTCGAATGGGATGTAAATCAACATACAATCAACAGAGATACGTTTTAAATTTCTTGATATTTACAATTAAATATAAATTTTACACGTGAAGGATCAAATCCCTTATATGCATGCCAATTTCCCAGGGTGTCGTTGTGTCGGATGCCAGTGCGCGGGGACCAAAAATATGGAATGCTCCGTGCACCTTTCAAATGTTTGGTTTAAATTTACTTTAAAAAATATTATTAATGCAAATTTAAGGAATCACTATCTAGTTTGGTTTGGTAGTCAGGGACATAAACGAAATATTGAACATGGAATGATTAATGCATTCAATCGTTAAACAAATGATCCCATGTTTCCATCTTTCGTTATTGTCGTAGCATATACAGTTGAAACAAAAATAGACTTTCTTTAAAAAATACGTTTGTGTTTATAGGTGGAAGTGTAACTACACTTGTAAAGTTAAATTTTACTTTTAAATCTTTTAACTTTAGGAGCTCCCCTGGACAAACACTAAAGACTTACTAGGGGGCTTAAGGAGTTTCAAAGACCTCCTACCTCTGAAAAAAATCCACTTCCCCTAAATTAAATTACTCGATTCACCAAAGGTAAGTACCTAAACATGTTTAAATATCAAAACTATAAAGATGTTCTTTATCATCAACCAAAAAACATAGTAATACTATAGTCCCCAGACCATATTAAGTGTTGAGACAAACGCGTTATATAAACACCACCATCATCATCATCATCCATAGAAGCATTATAACGTTAACATTGTTGACAATATCTGTAGTAAGGCTTGGAGCATATTGTCCTCGGTGACAGGTAACATGCAGGTATATTATTTTTCAACCAAAGAAAAAAAATGCCGATAGAACACAATATGTGCAGTGAAGGTACGTGCATATTGTTGCTGAGAATACCATCACACGGCTTCTTTTTGATTGTTGTTGTACCACAGAATGTTTTGTATACTTATGTCCATTTAAAATGTTCTACATGTATATGGCTCTGATTGCTCTGAGAGAAAGGAGTCAGTTTTTAATTTTAAAGTTTTACAAGCCAAAAGACCTTAAACGAAGATCATACTTATTGCCAAAATGTATTCATATGTATTTTGAAAATCTCGTTTGCAATTCGACTAATGTGTTTAAAAATGTTTTTCGTGTGAAAACATGAACACAAAATAAAATTTTATTCATTTTCAAACTATTTCAAAATTTTAAAATATTTCAAAATTTTAACTTTAGTCTATTCTCAGTTTATGATCGTGAGCCCATACCTGGTCATTATGCCAAAGGGTTATCGTTATGAGAAAATAACTTTGAATTTTGCAACGGTGGGTATGGCCGGTCGGCAGGGGATGCTCACTCCTGTATGGTACCTGGTCCCAACTCTGAGGATTTAAAGGTCAGTGTCAATCATTGCTGTTTTATTGATTGGAAAAGAAACTTAGAAAAGATAGATAACCTTGCTCACAAAACACACATATAAACGAAAGACAATCACTGCAGATTTAAAGTTACAAATATCACAACATATGAAATTTGCGTCACTATCAATTAGGATCTTTCACGGATTATGGAAATTCATCAAGAGCATTTACATTAATAGAAATATTAATCTTCAGGTATTGAATATCAGATAATATAATAAAGCTAATTTAATTATCGTGAAACTCGAAGAAAACAAATCACATTACACCATAAAGGCAAAAACTATGATGGGTATTTGTTTTGGCGGGATTAGAGGTCATGTAGTGCGCAAAGGATAACCATGCAAGTTACATATCACATTTCACGTAGTACTTTTTCATTAGTCCAAATCGAATTCATATTTGAAGTCAGTTTTGTAGGTTAAAAATGGAAACCAGGTAACAAAACATTCACAGAACACTCTTTCACACCAATAAGTATACCACAGCTTAACAATGCACGCTAATCTAATTTTTAAGATAATATTTGATTGAAATTGCTAATGTGAAATATACACAAAATTGCAAAAAAAGAATCTTTTTCAGATAAATAGGTTTAAAAATGTAGATAGTTTAATTAAAATATATGTTATTAAAGTGTGTTTATTAGCAATAAAAAAGTTTTAATGTATGTGCATGTTTAAAAAGTAAAATAACATTCCTGCACTTGGACATGTACACTCAATGCTTAATGGGAGAGGACTATCTAAGTTTTTGGAACTTGTGTCCAATCCCTTTGACATGGTGTCAATAAAATATGTTCAAAACAAAACAATGCTTACTTCCTTTAATAATGTCGTAAACGAAAGCTGTCTCGTAAATAGACTATGGCAGGACCTTATATATATACTTGCATCTGTTGGGTTTTCTGTCGGTTGGTCAACATGTATTTTATTGTATCAAATAACACCATGCATAGATTGGGTTTTTGATATAATTGATTTTTTTTTCTCCCCAAAAACTATTTAGATTTAAATGTACCATCTCAATATTGTTGTAAAAATAATTCTTATTGAAAATCAGTATTTTTTTATAATCAGGTGAATACATACGTTAAATCTCATTTATTTCATAATCTTTCACGTGACACAAAACGCACCGTGTGTGACAATAAATGTTTAATACTAGTATCTGAAAATGGGTTTTTGTGTGTTAAAAAATTAATACTGAATTATTTTCAGAGTGCAGTTTTGCAAATGACAGGAGTGGAATTTCATCACAGGATAACACCGGACATGTTGAACACAGAATAAGCGAATTTTCTGGTCGTAAATTGGCGATAAATCATGCCAAATCCGAACAATTTTACACCCATTTGAAAATGTTAAAAGGAAGCAGTTTCAATCCTGATGACGGTTAATGTTAATGATTATTTAATTTCAATAGGATTATTTATTAAAGACAGACTTCCACTCTTATTTAGTAGCCCCTATGAATGTAGTTTTTAAATCTGTACACATTGAATGACGAAAAAATTAGAAATCTTTCAAAATTCTTAATTTGTTTACGTTTCTTTATTTCTTTGGAAGCGCCAAAAGCTGACATGATTTATGGAACAATTAGCAGTGTTTTATTTATTATGATAAATACACATGTTAATTAATTTACATGAGAAAGAAATTTACCTCGACCTCACTTAATACTCTTGTATACCAATTAAATATTCAGAAGGAAAAAAGCTATCTTTCCGAATGCATTTTCATGATTTCTTACGTCTCTCCTTGTGTTTTATGTAAACACAAAAATTTTGCAGTCACGCAAACAATATAGCTAAAAAGGAGATATGGAGAAAGTGTGTTCCTAATGAGACCCAAAGGAATGAAATTAATTATTCTGTTTCGAACATCACTGCATGCACATTTCTTTGACGCCAATAGTTTTAAATTTATGCAAGCTCAAATGAAAATTTCATCAGCATGTAAATTTCGCAACGTTCATTTGAAATTGTAAATAACGGTGTGTGATTACAAGAACTCTACAGATCAGATAGAGTACTAACTGAATGTGGTAACAGACAAATGTTCCTTATAGATAGTAGAGCTTTTGTCTGAATACGTGACATGTTCTTGATAAAATAATTTTATATGTCGTTATCTTTTTTTTCATAATAGTGTAGGTTTTGTTCCTTAGAAATTGTTGTTGAAAACCTTTTATATGTATATATACCATTTTCCTCATGATAAACATAAAGAAGCTTATAAAATAAATTGTATATTCTTTTCATATTCTAGTTTTCTTTGTAAATTTCTCGAAGTTGTATTTTTAACAAAATAATGCTTCACGAAACACTTGATTTGAGGCGGAACTGATTTGGTCATGGAACCCCTGGGAGAAAAAATAAAAGATAATAATAAAATGTATTCATATCTTGTCATTGACAAATAAATAGAATATTTTCCGCTCCGTCTAATATTTTTTTTTACACCCGAACTTGAAAATCCAGCTCGTTGCATTATAAACCAAACACAAAAAGATATCTTAATTGAAATTACCGTCCACAAACATTGTTCCCAGACCAGAGACATTTGGATGATTATGTACACCATTAACCTTCGAATTTACGACTATATCAAAGTAAGAGTTAATTCATTTTTTGGAATAAACACAATAAAAATTGTTAAATTATAGACCAACTTAACCTTGTGAGTATCTGGAACGCATCAACTTTCACCTTTCTAAGGCTGTGTTATTTCGTTAGCAAAATTAATGTTTTCCTAAAATACTTTTAATGGCACGAGGTTTATATGTCTTTCAGATGCTTTTTTAAATAAAAAATTTGAAATTTCCTTACTTGCAAGGTTCGGTCATTTGAATCATACAATATGATATGATGTTTTAAAACATGCACCACTTCTATCTTTAGCAACAACCGTAAGCAGATAAACGTGTGAACAAATCAAAATTCATCTAGGAAAATAACTATTAAATATCAGTTTAATTCAATTTTTTACTGCATTGACATAAATAAATAAAAATAGCAATATATCGGGAAACACCATCAAAACATTATAAAAATATTGTTATTTTGCGTGTTCTATAATAAAATTGAAAGATATTTTTAAAATATCACACTATCTAGTAAATTGCCAATTTTTAGTCCAAAGTTAATTCCAAACAGTAATGCACCAAAACGTTATTTTATATACGCCTTCATGATCTTCCTTTTATTCTTCTATATTCTGACAAAATTTATTCCATTAAATAAATAGTTTGATTTTTAACTAAGTGACTGAACTTTTCTCTGTGAAACAGTTGTAAATATAAAGGGGTAAAATATTTCGTTGGGTTTATCAAAGATCAAGAAGTTACATCCTTAGCGAAGACAATCTAAACCTTGATAAATAAACCATATCTGGGGTTCAAGTTCTAAAAAACTAACTCTTTCTCACTGAGATTTTAATCAAGTATTATAGTCTATAATAAAAGATTAAAAGTATCAATGTTAGTTATATTTTGTTCGAGACTGGTTGCTTTAAATACTGTTTTGTTATTTATCAATAAATTTCTAAAATAAAGTCTGTTCAGATATTTTCAGTGCTAAAATTAGAATATACGAAATTGTATAACAATTATCAAGAAAACACTGCAGACGTTTTCCATGAATTACATACAAATCAATTTCAACAGAATACTATAGTACACCTTTGATAAACTGTACATTATAAATTTTGGATTTAAAAATAAGTAGGTAATTTTATCTTATTCCCTGTGTTTTCTGAGGCCAATTGGGTTATATTACTTGAACATGTAAAATCCTTTCAGTTATCTATTCTGATTGAAAGTTTATGTTTATTTATGGCCAACATTGAAAAGAATTATGTTTTTTCCTAATATTTCGGTATCAATAAGCAAATCTTGATTAGGTTTGTATAATTGTCCAGCATGATTGATGGAAGCTGAAAATACCAAATAACAAGTACGTTATGGCAACCTAATTACGTATGTTAGAAATGTAAGCGTTTAAATTCATTGTTTTGGGTATTTTTAGACACGTAACTTGCGTTTAAATTCTATGTTTTTCTTCATATATAAATTTTTCAAAATATTGTAAATATACACATACAATTCATGACTACTTTTGTACTGTTTATCTATGTTAACGTTAATCGATGTTTTGTTTACTTAATATTCAGAATAATAAAAAATAGATATAAACTGGTTTCATTTCAGATTTGATACACAATCTTTGTATATAAAATGAAAATATATTTTCCAGCATAAATTGTCTGTAATTTGAAGTTCAAACAAATTCTTAGTTGCAGAGGGATTGCAAAAAAATAATACAAAGAAAATCCCTTGCATTAGAAACGGATACATATGATACGTTAATATTTTTTCTGCGTGAATATCACTCAAGTTTTCCTAAGCAAACACAACACAATCTGTCTGCCACATTTATAATTCACAGTACCTGGCAATTTACTATATCTAAAGATATCCAAAATCACGTCCAATATTTTTTATAACGCTGAAATAGACTCCAAGCATTCCTGGCAAAAATTGTGACCACGTGTATTGGCAATTTTAAACCAATGAGAAGGAATGATATAGAAAAAGATTGAATATGCAATTTTAACAATCCACTCTTTCATGAGCAGATTAATGACGTGTTTTTTGATTGAGAACATCTTACATAATACGTTATTTATGCAATTTATTAGTCACCAACAATTTCTGCAATTAAAATTATTCCACATACTTTCCAGTTTGAATCACTCGTCCCTTCTTTTTTTTATTCCATTGAAAAATTATGCAATGTTTCAAAGATATCCACCAAATAAAGATTTTGGTTTATTTGTTTTTTCCCCTTTAGCGATGCTAGGAAAATGAACGAAAAATGTTGAATAAGTATAATTAACGTTACATTAAATATGTTCTAATATAAGTACTAGTCGACCACTTAAATAGAGCAATTGATCAAAAGGAACACCGAAATATTTAGCATATACAAAGTTTTATTTTATTGTAATGACTCTCTATATGGTTACTCCTTAAAATTCCCTAATTTAATGCAAAAAAGCACAATTCCATAAAAAGATATACGTTCAACAATTTATTGTTTATTTACTAATTAAACAGTGGTTTCTATATTATTTTCCCTAGCCAAATTGACCATATATAAACTAATGAATCAGTGCAGGTATAATTTAAAAAAAATCTTTTTTTCATTTTTCTGAAAAATCACTGTAAAAAAGATAGCAAGAATAATAATTTCATAAAAAAAATGTATAAATTATTTTAACATTCAAGTTCATAAAAAAATTTCAAATATATGTAACAATATTTATATAAATTGAAATATGTAACTTGGTTTTCTTGTATGACAGCCACACACAATTTCAAAGTGTAAAAATTTTCATTACGTATCTACAGAATTTGTAAGTTTACAATTCTTTTTATCTCTAAAGGCCAACCAAGAAAGCCCCAAAAATGAGGTTATGTGGTACAAATTTAACCACATTTTATCATATTTAAACAAACCATTATCAACACATTGTGACAGAGGATTAAATGTATGGTTACAGTCATATCTGAAGTTAATCGAGAATAAATTTTAACTATGTATCATATTTTACTAAATCCTTTACGTTGCAATTTCTGTTGCATATATTAAACAATCTTACATTGATAATATTTGAAGAATTATATTTTTCACTGATTGAAAACGAAGGATATGAAACACTGCAGCAAAAAAAAAAAAATACTGTAATATTGTAATGGTATTATTAGCGTTCAAATAAAAATCGAACGATAAAATATTATTTTACATAAATACATCTAAAAGTTAAAGTTTGTCAACAATCTTTTTTTTAAAATAATATTTTGTTTGTTCTTTTTTGGGGGGTATTATATGTGTTATTTTTTTTTAAACTGCAATACTTTACAAAATACTTTGATGGGGGTATCGCTGCTTTATATTTGTATATAATAAACTGCAATACACGTTCAAAATCCTTTAAATGCATTTGTTGTTTTCAGGTTGATATTTACATATTTTTCGCTTGAAAATATAAATTTCCTCCAAGTAAAAAGAGTTTAGACCAAAAATAATGATAAGAATATTTATGTGAATTTCTTTTTAATATTTAAGTAAAAGAAACTCATCACTGAATTTTAACAATCTTATTAAATATTTAGCACGTTAAAAACGCCATGCATTCATTTTTTAACATAAATTTTAAAATTTTAGAGCTCAATAGAAAAACGTTCTGGTTTACATTGTAAAGAAATTTTGATATAAATTAGTTTTTCTTTGCTCCCAATCTTCGTTGTTCAATCCGTCTGTGTGTGACATTCATTCATATCTCCTCGTGTTCACATCTCGCTCTGAAAGACATGCTTCTATAAAAGCAATTTATCGATTGTCTTGTAAACATTATCTTAAAATAGAAACAGCATTGATTAGACGGAGAGCATATCAATGACCAGGGTATTTCAGGGGATTAATTCCCCGCTCATCGAATGACCGCAGCACAACAAAATTTTACGAAGATCGAGGATAACAGACCATCACAATATAAACCTTTAGTACAACATTTGAATATTCATTTTTACCGCACGGGTAAATTTTCCCCCATCGAAATAACATATTTGCAATTTCCAAATAAAAAAAAATGTTTTAAGGCTTGATAGTTAGAATAAAATCATCCTTAATAAGCATATTTGTTTTGTTTTCTTTGCCAAAAAACCGTGCAAAATATTTTCCTTAAATCATTAATATCCCTATGGAAAACACAAGTTCAATTTTAATGATTTAATTAGTTCCTTTCGTACTAAAAACAGACGCATTATAAAATCATGTCTAAAATTTATTAATATAAATAAACAAAAATTACGTACAATATACATGTCTTTATTATTATTTTTTTGTGGAATATATCAAACCAATATTTAAAATTTAGATGCAGCATACTGAGGTTCAAATCTGACACATTTATACAGAAAAAAGTCATCAAAACAAATAAAAATTATCAATTCCATACCCTTATATGTTTCATGCATATTTAGAATTGATGTATGTCATGCATTATTTTTTTTTTATTTATGACACGCAATGTTTGTTTTATATAATGTAAACATAATAATGGAAATATATATTCCGAAACACAACTCTGTCTCTAAAGACAGAACATTTCATGAAAAACACCAATTAGAACAAATTTTTAAAATACTATTCTACTTTTTAATTTAAAATAACGCAAAACAAAATGCATACTGATTTTAACCTCAGCATTTTCGTACAAGATTCCTGAAATTAATACTTACGGTGAAGCGATCATAAAAGCGATATGAACACTACAAATAGACATATTGTTAATTTCAAATTTGCACATGGTGCCGCGAAGCAGCACAAGCTCACACGCTAAAAATATCCCTGACCGACGATTTCACCCGCATTACAAGTGGCGAGATTTGCTAGCGCCCAGTTTAGTACAAAAACTCTCAACTTTCAATTACAAACGACAGTGCTGGCAACTTAATACTCTCCATTGATTTAAAGAGATCAGATCCGCTGTGGCGTTGTCCATCATGAATAACCCATACAGCACTCCACGTGATTGTAATATAAATAAACAGTTTCTAGATCCCCAAAGCATATAGATTATAAGTAAAACGAGGTCACCACTTCAAATGATGGTGTTTGCGATAGTTATGCCTTGCAGAAATCTGAATGCGCGACTTCCATTAAAACACAAAAATGCTAAACATAAATCCGGGCTAAATGAATCGTTATAAACATGACCACATGCGTCCCGATTCGATTTGCAGAGTACCTTCGTTCCAGAGAAAGCTCTTCTCCCCTTCCAACACTGGTATTTGTTTACCAGAGAACACTGAAACACGTATGTAAAACGAAAACAGATAGATGTGTCCACGGGGGATTTACGGACAGCCAATCAAATCGCAGCTAACATTCTTTGCGAGAGACAACCCCGTACCAACAATAATTCAATGTGCCTTGCTTAGTAAACCGCGTCGAATGTGTATGATAAAATCGTTATCGCTCTGTACAGGCGCAGTTTGTGCAGACAGTATAGAAAACACTGGTATATGCTTCAAATGGATTTAACATTTACGGATTCTCGAAATAAGGTAAGAAAAGAGTTTTTTGATACAATTTATAAACAAATACACACATGACATTCCCTGAATCATACGTGAATCATGTAGATATTTTGTGACTAGAAATGTAAACAACAATTTCGGGGGGAAATTTCGCTATGTTCCGGGCAGGAATATATCGGAAGGATTTTAAAAGAGCAAAAACAAGTTTTGTATCCCGAGAGGGATTCATGTCAAACTTAAAATGAAAGAAGAAAATATCCGACTAAGGACGCCCTGTAGAAAAAAAATGGACTCTCATATTTGAAGCTACCTGTTTTACATTAACCCTAAAATATATAACCTTAAAGATGAAAATAAATGGAAATGAATTTTTTATAAAAATAATAATAAACAAAAAATAAATCATTGATTTTACGATTATCTCATCCAAGATACAAGAATCAATTATGGGAAAGTAGTTATTTGTAGCTGTTGATAAACCGGGCATTTTAAATGAAACGGTTTTGGTTCAAACAAAATCAAATGTCTCAAAATATTTCATTAGAATTATTTCATAGAGTATTTAATAGATTAATAAAATCAAAAAAAAAAAAAAGAAAGAAAATCCCTATCTCAAAAATAATACTTCGGAGCTTGCCTCATACATATACATACAAACATCTATACATGTATACCTTTTAATTATTTAAGAAATAGTGTTTAGGCGATTTGACAACCTTTTAATTAAATTCCGAAACTAATATACCTTGGTCAATTTAATTTTCTGATGAAGAACACGTAGCTGTTTTCCCCCGACACAACGACACAGACATACATCATTTCCCACTCAGACTTCTCATTTTTGCCTGAACACTAATAAATTCCTTGCCTACAATTTATTTTTCGTTAATATTAGTTGTTGTAGCCGTATCATTATGATTAATGTTTTAGCACTGAATGAATGATAAATTTAAATTATCACGTGTATGGATAAAATTATGACCTTCTTAAATTAATATCTATCAGAAAGAAAAAAATATATAAAGTAGATAATATTGAATCAATTGCTTCGTATGAATCGCAATGAATATATAGCGTGATATAGGGTAGTTCAGACATAAAAGTTATTTAAATGCTGATTTTGTTTTGTTGTCGGCTCTACCCATACAAAAGCCCCCCTATATTTTGAAAAACTGGGCAATGGTTAAAAATGATAGATAAAAACGCAAAAGTTTCCATGGTTGAGAAAGCCTGTCATGCGACACAGCTTAGGGTATCTACACTTGTGCGCTTTTTCACAGGCCTTCTATTGTACACGATCAACAGCGTTAAAAACCTGTTCTTCACACAGCCTGTATATTATTTGGATCAAAACTTTTAAATCATATACAAGGATGTAGTTTAAAATTAAAGTAGGAAGAAATTGGTTACGTAAGCACGCTTGAGAAAAAATTCAGGTAAAATAGAGAGAGAGATTATAAAATGGAGACCCTCAGTCTGACGCACTATTAACAAATCTGTATTTTCTTCATTTCAGATATAGTGCAATGTTTCAGTTTAGGATAGTGATATTGAGAACATGATTACCAGTTTCCCAAAGGATAGTTATATTTTCTTGTGGATTCAATCATGGACGCCCCTGTAGATTTTTCATTAGACAGAGCTCGGATTTTGAATGGAAACATTTCTTCTTACAATGGGAGTAATTTCAGTGAATCTGGGAGATCTTCGTCTGTGGGGGGAGGAGGGTGCGTTCAGGATCTCACTCGAGGGTCTACGACCCCCTCCACCTCCTCCGACTTCCATAGATATTTTCATCCAGCGGGAATTGCTCTGGCTGCTCAAGGTATGTCGTCAAATTCTTGTAACCAAATTTTTAATACATGTGTAAAATTGACACTAGAATAGCTGCGTGTTTGAATTTTTTTTTCAACTTTTGTGAAGAGGGAGATGAAAAGTGTGAATGTTGACGTGCTATTGTACAGTACTGTAGAACATAATGTTGAATGGGTTAATAAATTTCTTCAGAGTATAGCTTTAAATTGAAAAAAAAAGAAACAGAATAACTCGCAAAAGTTGCTTAAATTTCCCAATTTATTACAGGGAATTTTTTTTTTCACTTGCAGCATTATTTTCTTGGCCATTTGATCAAGTTATTGAAAAAAAACCTAACATTGTTGTGACAGCTTTTGTAAATCATTTCAAAAATGACCCTATGAATCTGAATCTTTTCTTTACTGAAAGATTTAAAGCTCTACATTGGTCTGGCGATCAATAAGCATCCAATACCAAACCGAATTTCGGTTTTCAAGCCATACAATTTTAGCTTATAACACATTTTCAGATAAAGTGTTATCAGTCTAATTTCCTGAAATTTACTAGTGTAATTTCTGATAGCCGTCGATATAAGCGATATTTCAGGGCGCCATAGAAAACATCTGTATGTGGATAATAAATTTGAACTAGGTGTTTTAATAATAATGCAGATTTACAATGTACATATTTTATCTAATTTTTGCAAAATATAGATATTGTATATATATTCTAGAGAATATTGAATATATCTGTCCGTATATAAGCTTTTTTTTATTTTTCATATAACTATGTAAACTGAATAATGCATGTGAAGGAATGACAATTTTCTTCATGGCATTTCCCTGTTCGGATGTAAGGTCTGGCGATACGTTCCTAGAATAGAAGATTTTGTATATCTTTGTAATACTGTAAACCAATGAAAATTATTATAACCTTATGGGTTTTAAAATGGTTTCAAATGTTTTAAAAGATGTAAAAACATAAAACGATGATATCAGTAATTCAATGATTATATAGGAAATACAAGCCGTTGAATTTTGCACAAATACCTGGTAATCTACATCCTTTTTTATATGAAGAAACTTACAATATTTCAACTAATAACTCTCAGAAAAAAGTAAGATATTATCGAGGAACGTCTCGCCTGACCTTAAAAATTGCGCTTTTTCATCAATATGGAAATTACATTTGAATTTAGTTATGTTGGCATGGCCACTATTCTGTGATCCAAGTTTGTCTCGGATCCTAGCGGGTGGGCTTTATCGTGTGACTGCTTAAAAATAAATTCGAAGCATATTTTTGTATCTGTGTTAAATGTTCAAAGTCGTAAAATTAAGTTAACAGCAAATTGTAGTAGGATTTCGTTCTGAAGTTACAGTTGACCACAAATTGTTTTTACAAATTGTTCATTTGTTGTGAATAAAGAATACCATTGTATTATTAATTAAGAAGGGAAAAATGATGCACTTCTAAGAGAAGAAATTTCTTTACAATGAAATATGATATTTTGAAAATAACATGTATTTCACCTTGGAATTAGGACAATAAAAGAAAATGCATAATTATACAAATTTAAAGACCATGTTTTTATGTGAAAATATCAGATTGTCCATATTTCCCGAAGTCAACCTTCTTTTTTAATTAATTTGAATTTATTATAAGGATAACTTGATAAAAACTGCAATGATTAAGCCACGGCCTAATAGTTAATAAGTATAGTGTATAAATATTAACATAGGAGAGACACTTTTTTCTTCCATGTTATAATGAGATTTATTCCTGCTGTGTTGTATAAAATATGTTTTAATGAATCGAAAATGCATGTGTTAAAGAACAGCTGTGCATAGTCTTGAATTTAATTTATTAAAGAGCAATAAATATACCATTTTCTTTTAATTTTGAAGAATAGTAAACCTGAGTTTTTAAATCTGTTTGGGGTTCAGAGGAATGTAAATGTGAATATGTGTATATGAATTTCGTGAATTTGAATAGAGAAATCGCTTGCGTTAGATATACGTCATCTTTTGACTCAAAGTTTTTTTTTCCAAGATCTATTCTACTTCATGCTCTAATCCCAGATAATGACACAAATAACAAATGTATTGGGTATCATATAATTTTGATAACTGTAGTAACCTAAAGTTTTGTTGAAATTTTTAAACCCAGGGAAGAAATTTTGTTTTTTTCCCTGTGGTCATATATGAAATCTAATTGTTTTTATTGTATGGTAAACTGTCTCTTTTGGCTTTGTTTAAGAATTAACATTTTTAAAAAAAATCATATTCTAGAAAGAATGGTTGAAGTCAGGGATTACAATTTTAAAAAAAAAATAATTTTCTTGAAAGAATGCTTTAAGTCAGGTTATTCTAACTCATTTATTGCTCCTCTTTCATCTGGTACCTCATTATTTCATCATTATTTCGTATTGCTCTTTTCTATTCCGTCTATTATTATTGATTCTCTTTCTCTCTCCACTAACTGTACTGAAAAATAACTCGATAATTATGAACATGAATAATTTTATACAAAATATCCCATTTTCATCCCTGATTAATAAATTTCACAATTAACTAAAGCATGTTTTCAATTAGATAAATCAATATACCTGTCCACAGAATTATCTCACCACGAAAGCACAATACATTAAATATTCGTTTAGTTCTTTGCTGTAATGATGTCAAAGTTTTATTGAAATATATATAGATTTATGGATAAATTAAATTGTTAATATTTTTACATCAAAGGAATTGACATGGTGCAACTAACAGAAAGAGTGTTTGCTTTTGGAAAATTCTAATTGACAAAAATTAGCAACACGTTTTGAGCATCTGTTGTGATTTTTAATAACATTTTCTTCATTGCTGTCTTGAAATATTTACAATGACTATAGTAATAGCAAATACAACAGGATAATCATTTTCGTATAATGTGAAAATGACGTGAATGGCGTTGAAATGAAGTTTTAACTAACAGAGGATGAAAATATCCTAAAACTTTTGAAGAAAGTCAGAGTGGATTACAAGAAAGAAAAAAAATCAAATTATCAAAATGAAAATGCAAAGATAACGAACATCAACAAATCTTACTAATCTAATAAATAAAACGAATAAAAGAAGATTGAAGTACATTGTATATCTTTCTAGAAATGAAGAAAACCCGAGGAATAGCAAAAGTTTTAACTTGTTCATTAAAAGATTTTTTTCTTTCTTTTATTTAATCATGCTATAAGGTAAACAAAAGATGCACCAAAAACCCATTAAATATTTATATGTACAAACATTGATACTTTCAGAATGAATTTCTTTTTATTTCATTTTCTAATTAAGACACACCTGATATTGAAAAATACACAAAAGTTTTCCCCCATAAAAGGCGTTTTTTTTATTCAATCAAGAAACACATCGAATAAGCTCATATTTAGAATGAAACTGAAAAAGAACATGTGCATGATATCCTACATGTATAAATTTTGGTCTGAAATCATAAATATCATTATGCTCTCACCGGTGGGCGGAATAGCACACGGAGCACAGATGTGCTTCTATTTCCAAATCAATACACCATGAGCTGATGTCTAGCTGGAAATAGGGATTGTACATCGTCAAAAAAGCTATTAAAATACTTTCCTGGTTTAATATACCACATAAAGTATGCACCATCATGACAAAATATGAATATTCAAACATAAACAAGGCGACTTGAAAATATTTTGAAGAGAAAATAAAAACATGGCGATTTTTATATCTAACGAAAATGAGAACAGATCATTCTAATGTCTTGCGAATGTCTTCACCAAAATTATTTATAATTGTTTAGATAAAGTTATGATTTATGATAACCATTCTTCATATATTATATAAATATAAAATCTTCATAATATAGGTGTTATTGTTATTCATTTTGATTATAATCAAAATTGGTTTTATTCACGAATTCCTTCTGAATCAACCAAATCAAACTTGAATTTACGAATTGAAAAAACTAACTTATAAAAACCACCTTTACGTAATATTTAGCTTGGTTAGATTTAGAAAATCGATGGTTTCACAGTTTATAAATATCAAATCATTAATATGATTTGGATTATGATTTTTACATGAAATCAATCAAACCGTTAAAACGAAATTTCCGAAATTTCTGATTTAGTTAGGCGAGGCATTAGATTAAGTGTGGTAATTTTGGTAAAGTCTCATTTAAAATGTCGTAGGTGTCTACTATTCATGTATTTATATACATGTATGTTTAAGAATTGTAAAAAAAAATATTTCACAAATTCTAGCTTTTCATAAAATTATTTGATAGATCGAAACAATGAATAAAATAATAATAAAAATCCCAGCCTCAGTTGTATAAATATGAAAAAAGACATTTGCTTTATTTTAAAATAATGCAGACCTATTTTAACACACAGAATACGAGATAAAACTATATTTATTTATAATATAAATCAAAGAAATAAAGGTATATATTTTATTCATAAATGATGAAAAAGAAGAGATATTGATAATTCTATATTTTATTGACAACATTGACAATAACTTACCAAAGAAAAATGATTCCAAAGTTAAAAAGCTTGTTATTTTTAAAACACTAGGAACATAAGTCCTGTTTAGAATCGATCAAAATATTTTTCATCGAACAAAATAACGAACTATTTTTTATCGTTAATTTTCTCCTCGTTTCCTATCTCACTACACACATTTACAAAACACAACTTAAATCCACCGCCGCCATCTTTGTTGAAATTTACAATCAACACATTAAGAATCTGTTTTGGAAAATTAAATAAAAGGCTAAGAAATAGAACTCGATAAAACCTTCCATCGGTAATGTACAGTATTATGATTTACAGAAAAATCGCCCTTACATCTTCGTTGGCATTCAGATGTAGGTCATCTATAACATTAAATTCGGCCTTTTACGTCGAACGAAGCGTTAACAAAGAGCATTCGACCTGATTCCTAGCCTCGTCTGACAGCCAGTGACGATAGCATTGTAATCCACAGTGTGAGGCCAATCAAGGGGCACTAGAAAAATATTTAAAAGTTTATATATGTCTTAAAGTTTCTTTTAAAATTGTTGAAATTATGGTTGGTAGAAGCTTATGTCTAGTGAGGTGAAAATCGAAGAAATTTTGAAATGCGGTTTTGCAATATGTGATAAAATGAAGATATATATTTTCTGTATTTATGAAATTGAAAAAAAATAATGTACTTGTAAATCTAAAAGCAACTATAAACCAACTTAAAAAGTGGAGAGAACAATCATAAGCATGTATGCCTGCTGTTCAATCCAATTCAATGTATAAAATATATTTATTTATATATTTTAAACTAACCTAAAAAGTGATTATTCATAAGAAGTTTAAAGATAAGGAAATATTTCCTTTTGAATATAGACTAAAGAGTAGGGAATGCTGCTTTGATATTAACATACATGATTATTTTAGCTTGTTAGTGAAATAAGTAAGAAGAACATTAAAAGTTCACAAAATTAGAAGTTTTAAATATCCTATGGGGTGTGACTAAAGAATCCTCTAGTTACAGCCATGCCTGCCAGAAGATATAAGCTTTAATTATGAAAATGGGTGTTTCTATCATAAATTGCTATTTATGCAGTCATTCTCTTAGATAACAACACAAGAGGGAATGCTTTTACAACTTCAGAAAAAACCATGATCTGTATGGCATCGCACGATTTTTCTGTT
The DNA here is from genome assembly GCF_032062105.1 of Saccostrea cuccullata. Taxonomy (NCBI): domain Eukaryota; kingdom Metazoa; phylum Mollusca; class Bivalvia; order Ostreida; family Ostreidae; genus Saccostrea; species Saccostrea cuccullata. Next base: position 82,098 of record NW_026924594.1, on the reverse strand, counting down.
TACCCAAGTCGCTTTGTTTACTTGAATTTCCTATGTTGTAGATTCCGTAATGTATGAAAACGTTGTGCAAGACCTTCAAAGAAGACCCATTAATTTTCAGCATTTGCTTTATAAAATGCAAGCGGGATTTGTGCTTGGAGATAAGACACAGTCTCCAGCAAAGGATATTCTCTAGAGAGTCGATATTTTGTAGGAACAAACGATTACGTTAAGTAAATACATCAGACACCACATTCTAGTAGGCTTTTTGTTTGAGGAGTCCCTTGTCCATGAACTCTCTTATATTTTTAACTATTCCACGTAGTAAATGCAATTTCATCTTGTCTTTGTCTCTTCGAATATTTCTAGGAAAAAAATTAAATAAGATTTCTAAGATCGGGCATGATTTATATGCAAGTATGAGAGGCCTATTTTAGTTGTCTTGGGAGACTGTATTATTAAAACTCTTATTCCATTCTTATCGTCTTTAAAGTAAAATAAATTATTTTAATACTATGCAGTTTTTTTCTAATCGACTCATCTTTTTAAAATTTTGTTTTGAATACTTTTTCAAAAAAAAACAAAACAAAACATCGAAACGTTTCCCTTGCGTACACGATCACTAGTATTTAGTACAATTGTAGGAGTTAAATATCGGTTCTCTATTTATTTTATGTATACATAACCTTTTTTCTATGCATATATTTGGTGAGTAATACACATTCAGGCAACTCAAATACGATAATTGATGAACCTTATTCCCACAAGGGCTGACATATGGAAACATTCCACATTTTATTTCACTTCTAAAATAAAACACATGTTCCATTTCACAGCATGATAATTTAGAAAAAAATGACAGTCTAAATAAATGACCTTTAGCTGGGAACCTACGTCACGAAAATGCAAGTGTTTTTATGGACCGCGTATTATAATACCAAGATGGTTAAAATACGGAAGGAAGCATTCAAGAATCAATCTAAATGGTATTCATACAGTTTATGACATGCTATGACCTTCATCGAAGGAAATTACTTTTTGGGGATTATTATGCAGTACCAAAAAAAATTGATATAATTCATGGGCTATACTGTTATATTTTTATGGATATTTAATAAAAATGAATTAACGACCGTATACAGTGCCTATTGACAAATACAAGGGATGAATTGGTTGTGTTGAACCTGAAAAAAGTAAGAAAAATGAAGTCTGAAAATAAATTTAACATTAATTAAAATCTAAGAATTCAAAAAAAAAAAAATTGACTGGATTGTCACTTGCAATCACTAAGTTTGATTGGATAAAAAACGAGATTATTTCGTTAATGCCAGCAAGTCCTTGCAATACGTGATGCTGGGTATCAGTTATCCCAAGCACTCCACAATCGTGCTTTATTCTCAACCCATGGAATTAACTAAACCTAACAAAAACCAATCATACAATATCAGATTTCCATAAAAAGTGGCATGTTTTGTTTTATGGCATATTGAGTTTTGTGATTGATATTCAAACTTTAAGGGGGCCAATGGGGGGAATGTTTAAAACGAATTTATTATTTTTTTTTTTTACGTTTATATTGAAATCTCTTTTGAATTTGGCTTTCATAATATTGCTTTATTCTGAAAGTTAAAATGACTAGAATATAGTTCAAGAAAACTGAATGTATTTTAAATCCTTTTTCATATTTATTGTGAGAATTTAGGTACACACATAATTACTGCAAAAGGAAAAGAAATTATAGAATTACAATCTGTATAAAACACTGTTTCGATCCTTAAAAGGTTAAAAAAAAAACGTTTTAACTTCCATATTGGATTTCATGATTTCATGATGTAATTTAACAATTTAATGACTAACTTTCTTACAAAAATAACAATTAAATTTTAATTTATGTGAATAAGTAGCCTTGTTTAGGATGTTACTTAATCAACAAAGGGAAACATGTAGTAATAATTCAACACTTTTACACAAATTAAAGCCAGGGTGAAATCAATGCATAATGAGTTAAATCAAAGATTTTTTCTATGTTAACACAAATTTGCTTTGCTTCTGTCATGCTTTATGATTATTTGAAAAACGACAACTGAGGTTGTATTTGTCTTCCATTAATTTATTAACAGAAAATTCTATTAGTTTTTGGGAAAAATCCTCATGATTATCTAAACAATTTAACATTTAATTAAAAGCAATACATACTTACATCTCCCAAAAGTTTGTCTTTTAAATAAATAATTTAACTTCTTATAGGTGCGTCCACTTATCCCATGATGCACAGCTATTTGGCGGGAGGAAGCTCCGCAATACCTGATCATCTGAAGTCTTTACTGCCAGAATACTACGCATCACATCCTGAAGGTAATGTCAAATTGAAGGTTTTTAGTATAGATATTTTATGAAAGTCACAAACATACATTGATAGTAGGTCAAATTGAAGGTTTTTAGTATAGATATTTTATGAAAGTCACAAACATACATTAATAGTAATTATTGCTACACAACAAAATTTGTGTCTTAACGCTATTTAATGGGAAAAATAAATTGTAAAATCTGAGAGAAGTACCTTTTTTTTATATAAAAAAGTTGCATAAGCATTCAGTATCCTGTCATGTTGTAAATTTTGAATTTACCATAACTTTTGTATTTACTTCCACCCGGTAAATTCAAAATTAACAACAAGACATTTCTAAAAATTGCTTAACAAAATAACTACCCTAGACAATCACTACTTGATATAGAAATTTAGACAGATCATATTCATCGAATTCTTGAATCACATATAGAATCGTATAAAATAGTGATTGAAATATAACTAAAGGAAAATATGCGTGTTTTAATATTTGACAATAAACATTTAAAACGTCTGAATACAGGGGTCGAAAAGGGATGGGGGGAAATCAACAATCATTTAATTCCTATAATGTTTACCTTTTCAAAAATGATATTTGAAGATTGTTCAAGTACATCCAAAACAACATATCACTTGTCTTTTTTAACCAACATGTTTTGGTTATTTTGGTTAAATTGTGGTTACTCTGTTAATAGTGCAGGATAAACGTGCTGAACTTTTTAAAAATTTCATGATGTCTTGTATTTACATTTTGGCATGACTGTCTACAACATCCTGTGTTTGGAAAAAGAACAATGCGCACAGACATCCATATCTCTTAATTAAGTTGAATATCTTTAAAATGTTAGTTGTTTTGCCTTAATTAACAATGTGTATAGTATGTTTTAGTCATAAATGTAGTGCATACCTCTGCTATGCTGATGCAGATTTTTACTGTATTTTTCAATTTTTTAACTTACTTATCTACGTTATTCGAAAAGCATAAAAATGAACATGCATACAAAAATCATATCATTATTACAAAGTAAGCGATTTAAATCCTACATTCATTGATTGTATGTAGTTTATAGTTATGTTCGAGAAAGTTCACTCATATAGAGTCATGAAAGAAACATACTTTTTGAAAATGAATCTTGTTTATAGGAATATTCAAATGCGCAATTTGTGGCAAGTGATTATTTCTAAGTGCAGTGCATTATTTTTTAGAATACAAAGTGATCTGGTTTGTGCATTTCATTTTTTAAAAAGAATACATTGCCAAATCATCGAAATCAAATTATCTAGAATCCTTGCTAAAGTCAAGGAAATGGTGAACAACTGTTTCTGTTGCCTTAACTTCCAAGTTTATACTAACAAAAAAAATTAGTAAATAAAAATATTCTCTTAATTGTGAAAGTTTTTTCACAAATTAAAGCAGCATTATCGAATAATTAAATGTTACTCATATTTTAAGTAATATTAATAATTTTACAAATCTTGAATCATTAATTTTTCTTATATTTCCTAAGAACAATAGATGACAGATGGGAGATCTCCTCAGTATTATAAATAGGTCACTTTATTCTCTTCTAATCTTCTTGGTTCTTGATTCCGTCAATGTTGATCTGATTCAGTTTTTAAATAAGGATAGTATTATAAATAAAATCTATTTAAAAACCCATTACATTATAAGACTATATCAAACACTTGGATATGACATTAAATCTTAATTTAAAAGATGCACAGTACAGTAGTTAGCAGTTTACAACCTTTTAGAACCTAAATATATCTTGCTTTTATTTTTACCTTATATATTTTAATGCTTAGTTTTGATTAGTATAACCTGAAAAAAATAATAAAAAGTAATATACCGCGAAGTTGACTACAGTCCTCAAATATAACGTGAATTCGAAAAAGGCTTTATTAGGTACTCGGAATTTAGGCTTTTGATTTTTGTTACTAATTGTAATGGTCTACATTTCAAGTTTAATGACTTAACAAACAAGGCATTGGCAGGTAAACCCTTGCTTGGTCTGGTATTCAAGGTATCTTAATAACGACCAGAATCGCCTCAAAATTCAGATAAGTTTGATAGACGTCATTAAACGTATTCAACGACACGTTCTCAGGGGCAGTCTAATTTTTTTTTTTTAAACTATCGATGATTTATAATTTCAGCCCTCCTATATAGGTAGATGTCTTATTTTTGATGTTTTTTACGTCCTTGACAATTTTTTACTCACATTGTTGTTTTACCAATATTTTATCCATAATTCGGCGGGATTTTTTTAATCACATTACAGTGAAGCTTAAATAAATACATATAATGTTTACTGCTTCTACTCTAGGATTGTCCCGTTACATGTTTCCTGGCCCAGGATTCCTCCCTCCTTACCTCCCGTCCTATATGTCCGCCACAGATTCCTTGTCTTTATTCGCCCACTCGGCAGGATCGTCGGCCTATCACAGGATTTACGATCTGCATAAAGGTCAGTATAGGTCTGCTGTACTCTCTCCACTGTCGTAGAATTTTAGCCTACAACATATTGTCAGATGGTTTAAAAATTAAGTAAGCATCATTAAGTTGTAAGATATGAGTGATTCAGGGTCTTTTTTTTTTACAATATTGGAATTTTTTCAACGTGGCAAGAGGGGTTAATATACCAAAAAATTGAGATAATATTTTATTTGCATTATGCAAGTATAAATGAATAAATATGCAAATTATTTAAAATAGTGCGATAAATAACATAATGCAGACATTTAACAAAATGGGTATATCGTTCATTAGATGTAAAGAAGAGATAAGAATATATAAAACAAAAATTATACTGATAATTGAAAATTCCTCCCTAACACATGAATACATAGGATGATGTGCAGGTTACACACTTTAATGGATTACTTAAATTATGTTCAAACCAAATGCATGTATCTAGCTTGACCCTTAAATTTATGATATTTTTGTAAGATTACATCCGTTCCTGCATTTACATCAATAGAACAACTTAAGACTTAACAATTATCACGTAAAAGATAAATGACACAGATTTTCTTTTAAAATTCAGATATATTTACTTACATAGGTCTCTCACTCCCATAAGAAGTGATATATGTTTAGTTAAACAAGTTTGTTTAACCAAGCCACATAATTTTGAGATGAGTGAGAAAATGTAACGTTACAGTTTCATGAAAGTTCTAGAAATATATAATGTTTAGTTACTGTAAAGTTTCTATTTTTACACAAGTCTATTTTTACACTATTAAATTGTCTCATTAATTTTCGTTGAAATAAATATTGATAAAAAAATTGCAATGAAGGTCCTCTGTTTGGGAGATAAAAATGTTTAATGTGGTATGTATCTTTAAATGACTGTCGATGTTTAGAGCTTCTTTTTCTTACTTCACTGGACTTTGATTAAATCCTAAGAGAGATTGTGAAAATATTTAGGATAGAAGGAACCAATTTTTTCCATGCCATTTCTTCTTGAAAGCCTCCAAAATCCTATGGAATCCCAGGGCATCCCTTTCTGGTTGAGTTTCTCCTCTTTATATCCAAAAGCAATGATCTAAAGATATGTAATTTTCCTTTTGATGAATTATTTCCATATCTTTCAACTCATTAGAAAAATATTAGAGATAAATCCAGACTCTTTTAAGAAATCAATTCCCCCATTTCGTTGAAAAAAAGTACAAAAAATCGTCCATGTTTTTGTTCTTTATAGTCTTTACCAACATTTTTGGAACTGTCCGACTTCGTATTACTTGTTGCATTTTCATGCTCAAAAATGATAATTTAAAAACGACGGATAGATTACATTAATAAGTCAACATCTTGTATATATATACTTGTACACTGTACCAATGTATCTATACTATAAGATTATTTATTATTAAAGAAGCAAGGTGTTAAAAATATTTTCATTTTTCATTATTATTTTGTTCCATTTTTTTCTGTGTTTAGATTAAAGTGTTACACTGTGTAGTTCCATTTTTATCCATATTACACTGAAATGGATGGAAAAGTAAGCAGTTAAGGAAATTTGTTACATTTATCAAGGACCAATAATAGGGAATCAAAAATTGATTAGAAAACTTTAGAATTTAAGTGAAAAAAGTAAATTAGAATAGGGAAATGATTAGAAAACATTAGAATTTAAGTGAAAAAAGTAAATTAGAATAGGGTGTGTTTTTTGAAACTGTTCGTATCAAAATGAAAAGTATGGTTTATAAAATAAACCTGCCCTTTTTACTATAGAAGAAGTACAAGTAGTAAAATGTGGAAATCAAAGTTCAACGTATTGCCGGCAAAACATATGCCTGTATGTCGAATTATACAATCCATCTATTCAAAACATCACTGAACAGACTGTAACCGAGGGGGAATATAAAAACCCGAAAGACCTTTTAATCGAGGGTCAAGTATCAGCCATATACAATTGGTATTCAGGGGATGTTTAAAATCACTGCCAATCATGTCGCCAAATCAGAAGGCCACTACTTATTTCTTCTATTATACCTGACAGTAAGACGGATACGATAGTCATGTTTCAGTAATTCAATATCAGATGTATTTTCACACTAGCTCCGCCTATTAATGCCATTACAAAAAATATTGTTTGAGGCCCATTTGGGGGAACAAGGAGAATGAATTTCATAGAAAAATATTCGTTTTCTGTTCATTTAAAATTCATGTAAATCCTGTTTTTATAATCAATATCTCGAAGCAGAAAGAGGTAATAAAGGATCCTTTTTATGGAAGGGAATAATGCCGTTATGGGTGGTATTTCTAATAGCAGCTGATCGCACTCTTTCCAGGGGTGACATAGCTTCTGCTTCATTACTGTTATGTGTGGAATAAAGTAAATATCAGTGGAGACAGAGAGCTTTCTAGCAAACACCATGCATTGTACTGTATTAATTCTGTTTTGATTTTTGAGAGTACCTTCTTGTATTCTCTCTTTTATGCTAGAACTAGTCAATTTGATATTTTTAAATAAATTTCTGTTAGCAAATGATGTTGATGAAAGAAATAATAATAAATTTTTAAATAATAAAAAATCCATTGGTTTATGCAAATACTTTAAGTTGACACCTTTGTCTTGTAGAAGCAGCTCTTTATCACGGAGCGGCTCGCTCTGGGTTATACAGTCCTCCATCTTCAACGTCATCTTCAACGGCATCCGGAAGATTATCCTCCGATCATGCATCTAAACGAGATTCAAAATCGACAGATTCCAAACGCTCACTGGATCTCAGCAAACATGGCTCTCGCGACGAGGCAACTGCATCAAAAGTTAAACCTTCCAAAGACATTGACAGAAAAGATGAACGAACGAACAAACGTCCATGTGAACTGTCGCCGACTAGAAGTAGAAAGTCTAAAATTCCAAGAGTTTCAGAAAATGACAAGAAACTCGAGAAAGAATGCCCAAAAGAAAATTCGACAACTTCAGTCTTAGAATCCAAAATCTTGGATAAGACTAACAGTAACAGTGAGGTTACCGTGACCATTGATGAGTGCAAGAAAATTGACAAAGATGACGTTTTAGTGGATTTATCTATTAAAATTCCAAAATCAGAGTTAATATCTCCCAAATCTCTTAAAACTAGTCCAACTGCTTCTGATGGTTCTCTAGAAGAAAAGACGTCACCTTTTTCAAATAAAGGTGAGTAAAATTCGGATTGCATTGAATTTACAATGAATTGAGATTATCACCTTTTTAGATCAATCACTGTTCGTTATCGTTTTCATTAGTTTTGTTCTTTATTATTTTGATTATAAAAAAAAATTAAAAAAGAGTATCATACTCACACATTTGTCAGACAACATACAACAAATCTTCTCACTTTTATAGGCAGACTTTGTAAAGGGCAGAGTTTGGACATAATTTATGATTTATTATTACTTGGGCCAATACCACTTATACTGTAGGATTTTTTCCTTGAACTTATTACACAAGTATCAAAATGTGAATATGCAAGATAAGTTCACATTATTAAATTCTTTGCAACACTTACCATAAGATGAAACAGTAAACAGAAGTTATATTGTTACATATATAGTCAGTACTATTATTTTACTAATTAAATATATTGCTGTGAATTAAATGAGGTATCTGAAGCATGTTTAGTGCATATAATATTTTTTAATTGTAAGGCTTCTATAAAGAAATATTCGGTTGTTATTGAGTTACATTCAAAGAGAAAGGAAGTATGACTTGAAACTTTTATCTAGAGAATATAGCTTGGACATAATTTGAGATATTATATAAACACATATTTTCTGCTGTTTTATTTAAATATTTTGCAATTTTTGTTTAAAGCACATTTTTTATAAAGAATTTTCAGTGTAATCATATTTCGAAATGCACTATGAATCTCTTTCATATACATCAACGTAAATCAAACACATTGGGTTTGTAGTCAATTCTTTCTTTGAAAGCGTTTGCATAATGATATTAAGTTTGCCTGAATTGACACAATTATCAACAATTAGGTTGACAATCTATGGCTTAAGATTCTGATAGCTGTGAAGTTTCGCACGCTCCTTTTGTTAAGGTCTGATGTTTCATACAATAGACATCATCTTAGCACAGCCGTTTATTTGAAAAAGATGACGTTAGTTTGCGTAGACAAAATTTTTCCACTCACCGAAATATAAGTAACATACTGAAAAGTAATGATAAAGGTGAATTGGATTCTGTTTTCTCTTTCTGCATTAAATTTTCTTCAGAACATATTAGGGTGAAAATATAAGAGTATTTTAAATTTGCCTGAAAAAGTACATGCAAAGATTTCTTGATTTGGTGAAAAATAATTGCTACTATGTTATATGATCATGAGAAACACCCGGAGACATTTTTTACCTCGAGGTTTTTCTATTACCTTTGTTGTTTGCTTTACAGACACTAAATCATCAGAAGACAACAATACAATGACCACCAAGACCACGACAACGTATTCAATGCCCTACTACCACTCAATTTACTCTCACTCTCAACCGGAGGGGGTCACAGATGGGAAGAAGGTCCATGCACCAACATTCACTCCAGAGATCGTCACTTTACCCAGCGTTGTACCCATCTCATCCCTTCCTGTACAAACAATAGCGTGTGATATGAGAATCAAGAAGGAAAAAACTTCCTCCTCGTATACATGTTGTAATCAGTCGTCTGCATTGACACAGAACACGACTGCCACTTGCCAAATGAGTCCAAAAGCTCAGAAAAGTAACACTGCATCAAAACAGAACGATTCCCACGAACAATTAAAAACTGACAGTAATAAACGGAAAGGCAAAGACAAATCGGCATCTGGAAGAGATAATTCAATAGAAAGTGATATGGACAAGCTCTCAAAGAAAACAATAGATTCATGTCAAAGTAATGTTATGCAAAGTTCAAAATGTTCAAATAAAGGCAAATTGAATAACAGTTCCAAAACACAGCTAAGTGAATCAAATAAAACAGTGTCAAGCGAAGTTGTCACAGATTTATCAAAGAAAACAAAGAGTCAACCGACGGAGGTACTCCATGATAAATCGGCTATCAAGCCGAAAACCAAATCAGCTTCTTCTACAAATGTGTCACCAAATGATCAGAACAGAGAAATCCCTTGCTTAACTCAATCCTCCCAATCTAGTACTGGAAAAGCAGAAACCGACAAAAGAGAAAGAAGTGATTCTTCGGCTGTTAACTTAGTCAAGGAAAAATCTACAATTCCCGAAACTAATTTAAAAAAAGAAGAACTACAGAGTTCAGATAACATTGTGCCAGATAACACGCCTTGTGATGTTTCTTCCAAAAAAAAGGCTGGGAAACAATCAGGGAAAAGACAGACTGGAAAACTGAAATCAAGTCTGGAGGATGGCGCAGGTATTGTAGAGAAACACAAGTTAAAGATTAAAAATAACCTTGACCGTAATGATAAATTTTTAAAAAGAAAAAAGTGCCTTGCCAATTCAGTTTAACCTAATTCATATAGACTTAAAGGAAAAAACTAAAACAACTCCCTTATTTACCCGATGTAATTTTTTATTCTAATGCACTACTCTTGATAATTTATTTTTTCTTTTCATTGTTTTGTTTGTTACTGTTTCATTGCGAAAGACTTTTCTCATTAGATAATTAAATACCTACTCAAACATGGCAATGGAACTCTTGTTACATGATAAGTATAATCGAGCTCTGACACATTATTCATTGCAATTTTCTACATCAGTAAAACACATCAATATTTTATTATCATACGGTGGACAGAAATGAAAGCAAACAAAAGGAGCAAGGGTTGTTTGACCTTTACTCTTTGCTTTAGATCGTATCAGATCCCCATTCATCAGTAAACCGAGATTTGAAATCAGGCATGTTTTTGAGAACTGGGAAAAACTGCGTCAAGGCAAGAGAGATGCAGCGGGAATTTTGTCCTCCAAGATCGATATGTGACTGTAGGCTCTCAGAAGCCTGCTCTGTCGTTCGAATCGATCTACGAGACTCAGATACCATAATTTCTCTCTTTCCATGTTTATGCAGTTGCTTGCTTCTTCTCAAAGATTTACTCAAAATGGATGCTTGGTTAGAAATTACTTGACTTTTTGTGCTTCAAATGTGCAATTTTGTTCTAGGAATGAGTAATATACCAATTGGAATAGCAGTAGCACAGAAACGAGAGGATAAAAAGACAGACAAAACAGGTAGAGGATTAGTCATATTGTATATAACGTTCTAATAACAGCAGCCTCTTCTCAACAAGCTATATTTCTAGGTGGAAATCTTATTTCATCAGTACACGAAACTAGTGTACGATCATTCAGACGATGATTACAATTTATATTTTATATAAATTACTGAGTATAAAAATTATTTAAAATAATTCGTTAATAAAAATGTTTTTTTAAATATTTTTGTTAAACGGTCTTTCTCCTTGTTTTAATGAGAATACTGGTATATAAAACAGACTCAGAAAAATTTAGAAAGGAAAATGTTCTCTTGAGATTTTCATATGAAAACGTCGTTTATAACAAGTCGAAAATAGTAAAAATATATATGCATATATAACCATAAACACGATTAATGGGTCTTCGTCTTGTACTAAAGATCAAATGTTCTAATTAATTGAGGTATGAATGTGTATTTGATTAGTTAAAGAAGCTGAATGTTTATGTACGTCAACAAGGCGTTTCGAAAAACTTTCCATATGATGAACCTCATATTTTTTGATTCTAATTGATATTTGCAAATACTATATAAGAATTATGCTACAATTTTGAACAGATTGTTTTATTAATAACTATGTTACCTTTCAGAGAGACAGTTGTCTCAAAATCTTTTAATAATATGATGCTTACATGACGATTATTTTTTTGTTTTTAGAGACATTAGAAATATCCTTTAATAATGGTGCAGCTAATGACCCGTCAGCACGTACCCATGGAGATAGGTATGTACTCATAGAATATTAAAAAGATCTAGATCACGATTAATTTATGCTAATCTAAAGAAGGATTTACAATCTCGTATTTAATATGTAATTTAAGACATCTAGATATGAAATACTTATAATAAATAAAATTAAAGACTTGACGGAAATATAAAATAAATTATAGGAATATTACTCGTTTTCTTTTGACACAGGATAAATTTGTCCTTGTTCTATCTTATCGAAAGCCTTTTACTGATAATGTAAACAGGAAGTTAAATACAGAATAAATCATCCACGGATAACACGAGCATTTTTATATTTGTTATGTTAATTTCAAATAGACCATTATTTACTTCCTCATTTATATCAAGTTTGCGTGATAAATTTTCACTATATTGCTGTAATATATTGCTTTGAATTTTTCTCTTGAAAATGGAAAATCCGTATTTGGAGGTAGCATGATTTCCTTTTCAGTGTACAAGTTGTATCCAACCAACGAGCTTTGTCAAAGTCCACCACCCCTAGTTCATCTATCGCTGATATGCGTAATCAGCTTCCGGCAAACCTTATTGTTACAGGTACCTCACTTACGAAAACACAAAATATTTACCAAAACATGAAAGATAATTTTTAAAGTAGACATAAATATATTACCTTTTAATGAAGGATAATAAATATGCTAAAAGAATTTACAGAAAACACCTTAAAAACAAGACTGTGAAAATAGAATATATGAAAGCTAAAATGTCCCTTTATTCTATAAGTTTAATATGATCATGCAATTTTGTTTTTATAGTTTGTATTATGAAAGATTTATTCATAATATTACCAGGTTCTGCAAATGGCACTGGGGTGGCTTGGGCAGATGATCCCTCTGCTAGACATTTTACGCCACCATGGATTCAATCTGGGCATTCCACAATCGGCCAATCACCATGGCTGTCACAACTTCCAGCTTTCAATCTTAGCACTAGTATCCCTACATCTACCACCTCAATCGAAGGGAACCAACTTCCCTTGACCATTCCACCTGGATACAAATTAATACAAGATTCTGTCGGACAGCTTTTACTTATACCTTCCACAAATATTGGTAAGAACTACTACCAGTAAATTCAGCACTACAATAAAAAAACCCATTACCTTTGCATTTTAAATCAAATTGAAAAAATAAAACAGGGCTTTTTCCACTCTTTTAGACATGTATGATCATCATCGTCTCTGGGCTTTTCCTGGAACACATACACCACAGATACAACAAATATTTACCGCACAGCAAGCTCCTCTTCAGCACCAAGTGATTGGGAACACTGCTGATAGGCCTGCTACTGACTTTACTCTTGGTGTAACATATCCCCAGCAGTTCCAGACCCTGGTATAATATTAAAAAGAATATTCGAAAATCGATCTTTTGAATTTTAGAGTAATATATCTGTTAATCTTTAACATAATGACTTGCCTAAAAAAGAAAAAAACATTTTAAAAATCATACTTTTAAGAGACGTTATTATGAACTTTCTAATTAAGATAATGTTAAATGACTTTCTTCAATTCAGTTTGCATGACAAGAAGGAATAATGCATGCTTTTATTTCTCTGTTAGTACCAGTCTCGTGATGATCAAATGATAGACAAGAAAAGCGTTCAAATTTTGCAGCCAAAGGTTGTCTCTGATCAAGAGATTTTAGAAAAAGATGTAACAACAGTCAAGGAAGAGGGGGCATCAAAAGTGGATAAAGAAAGAGAAAAAACTGACACTACCAAAGAAGGTAATTCACTATAACGACAATTCATATTCATGCACGAATTTCTCTGAAGCAACATTTATCAAAATCAGTAAAAAGCTTGGACTGATTATGGAATTTACGGATATATATGAATAATTACTGCAGAACAAATGTGTCGATTTACCCTTCAAAGTTTATAGACATTACAAGTAATAATGCTAATGATTCGAATATAATTCAAACATCATTAAATTCACATTTATCTGATCTAGTAATTTCATAAAGTAGAGAATTCTATGTTAAAGTCTTTCATCAATAGTCTAAATCTATTGAAAAGAAACATAATAAACTGTTCTTAACATTCAACAAAACATATTTTCTTCTACTTTTAAGCAGTATTTAATAGAAAATTTATAATAATAATCATAACTAATATCTTATATACCAGTAACAGAAAGCACAAAGTTTACCTGTATCAAAGAACATGTACCTTATTATTTTATGTTTTCAAAGCTATCATTCCATACAATTACTTCTTCATATACGATAATTACTATACAAAGCGGCGTTTCTGAAATAAAATGCTTAATTGGCTATTTCTTGTCTTTCTTTCAGAAGTACCTGCTGCTAAAGTACTGCCTACTTCAAATCAAGTAGTATTTCCTCCAGCTTTCAATGCAGCAGTTGTTACCGACGTACCGTGTACCGTAAGTGTGGTGCAGGCTGTCAAAGCGGTGACGTCATTAGTCCAGTCACGTGGCACGTCACCCATGATTCCTGGAACTGAATGTGAAGACACGCCTCAGGATAAGATAGAGAATGTGCATGTAAATAATGAGGTGTCTTCTTCTGCTGAGGTCTCTGGTTTGTGTTCCAAAGGAGTTGCAGCTGTACAAACAGAGAGCACTTGCAAAACGTCAAAAACTGATACCAAATGTAAAATTGAAAAAGAAGTCTCATTAAAGGATTCTAGTGAAGAGATTTCAGCCAATCATTGTGCTAAAGTGTCTCTTCCAACCACCACGGTCATTGGGGACGTCACAATAGTAGAAATGACACCGGACACTAAATCACATTCACATGAAATCGCATCAACTATTGATCAAAACAAAACAGAGACACATACCGATTTAATTCCAACAAAAGCGGAACAAGATAGCAATAATTACAATCCCTTTTTAGATCCTCAGATTCTTCAAGCAGCAGATGGATTAGAACTTTTAAGTGCCTTGGCTGAACAACGGGCAAAATTTGCCTCCCCTGAAAAAGAAGAGAGTAAAATTGATCAGACAGTTGCGAAAGATCAAACAGAATCAAAAACACATACAAAAACAAATCCAAAAGAAACAACTAAAACAAAAAGTGTGGAAAAGAAAGAGTCGAAACCAGCGGTAAAACAAGTGCGAAAAAAGTCAGTGAGTAGAACACGATCCCTGCCACCTGCTAAGCCAGACTGTAAAACCGAAGGAGGCAGTTATTACACATCTTCTGGTCTTCGGATCCCTCAAGGTACACATCTTTTTAGTGACGTCATTTTTTATCGTTGAAGTGCCCAAAAATTGCTCTTTTAACAAACTTACTCTTTTGATAGTTCTTCGTAATGATTTTTGCAAGATGAAAAGCACCTAAAGGCATCCATTATGCTGGAGTTTTAAAACTAGAGGAAATATTTGAGAACTGTATTCCTATTCCCTCTATTGATTATACCTATTTAAACACAGTAGGCCCTCCTCTATTTTAGTTTTGTAGTAATCTAATTTCCACATGATTGAATTATATTGCTTCTTGAAAATTGTTATTTCTTTCATATCTTTTTTTACTCTGTATTTATTTTGTTTTATGGTAGTAAAACCAAAGTTAATTTTCAATATTCTGCTTATCTCTCTGGAGTTTCTGTTTTATATAGTTATCTATTTTTATTATTTTATTGTATTAAGATATTAGCATCGGTTCTACTGTGTCACACACATTACAACTCAAAGAAACAGATCTGGGTTCTTTTCTTGAAATAGGAGACGACGAAATTAACGCCATAGAACTAGATATGAGAATTCGTCTGGCAGAACTTCAAAGGCTCTATAAAGAAAAACAAAAGTTGTATGCAAAATTACAACCGAAGAAAACCGACAAAGAAAAGGAACGTGTCGAGTACGTTGCAAAATTTATGTTATGCAATTCTTTTTGTGAGTGTTTGTTTTAGTTGATAACAGATAACTGATTACTACAATGAGAAAAAGTCATCTTTTCATTCAGAGGCTTATACTATTCTTGTAGCAAAATCGTCATATGAAAACTATTAAACTGAAAATATTGTCCAAAGGATGATTTTTCATAGATCAAAACAAAATATATTATTTCATAAAAGGAAAATATATGAGATAATTTATACCCTTTATTATTTTATATCAAGTAGAGATTGATGAATTTGCTTCATATTACTTCCTTTTTTGTGCCAAACAACAAATCTTTAGGCTTCAAGTAATCCTCTTTAATTTTCTTTGGGAATAAATTCAAAATGACGTGTTATTGATTACAGTGACAAACAGCGGGGACCAGGACGGCCTAGAAAGAGACAAAATACTACCGGATCTCCACAGGATAACAGCAAGTCAGTACACAGTTCAATCCCTTATCTTCTTAACCGTTATTTACTTTTTCTTGGAATTGATTACGTAAACTTTGTAATTTCCATGAGAAATGTCATCCGATCTGTAAGCTTTATGAAGAGTTTGATCATTAATTATAACCAGTACAGACTATATTACAAAGCATTTTTGAGTATAGTTAATGGTGATTTCAAGATTAAACGATTTCTGGAATTAGTACCGCAAAATTAGAAATTGAAGTCGGCTAATGGACCATTTTGTTATTTTTCATTTGTTCATCTGAGCAATCCGATAACAACCCATCCCTTTTTTCATATAAAGCAAAAAAGTTACATTGCCTAGTGGCTTTGTTTGCAAGTTCAGAACAAGGCATTGTTTGGAAATAAGTGGAAACGACAAAGCTGGTGATAAGTGAAAGCTAATGTTAAATTTGTTCCGTTCTATCCTTGAGAGAGAACTGAAAGTGGTTTCCTTTGACCTTGCTTCCTAATAAATAGTTATTTAATCAATTGTTATCCAAAATACGTCGCAATATATGTGATGTTACATATATTATTATGATGAAACATTGTTTCTTTTTATTAGTAGAAAAAAAAACATAATGAATCACTTTCCCTTACAATGCCATTTATATGTGAATCTCAATCATTGTTTTATTATAAATATATCAAATATGATAAGAAGAAAATGTAAAAGAAAAAAAATTATATTTCACATGTTATTAAAAGAAAATAGATTTAAATTCTCACATAAAAACATTTAATTGCAGCTCTGGTGAAAAGAGTAAGGGGAAAGAACCGCCTGTCAAGAAAAAGAAACAAGCGGAAGAGCTAGTAGACAGGGTATTTAGAAAAACAGGCGGAGGATTTGGGGTGAGTATAAAAACCAAGAAGTGAGATAAAAACCTGTTCTTAAGATCTGAAAATCTATGTCCAATAATGACAAAACTGTCTGATATGGAATAGGAAATCATAACATTGCATTTAATCAGCTGAACAAATTGATGACAAAGCGTAATAAAAGTGTTGTGAAAATCCATTTCATGAGATGAAACTTACGTAGGTTAATTAAAACTCTATTTTAGATGCCACTTAGCAAAAAGCTGAAGGCTAACGCTATGGCAGCACTTTTTAAGACTCAATCTGGCTTTACTATGAAACGGAAAGGCAGCGCATCTGGCGGTCACGCCAACGAGAACCAGGGTACGTGCTTCCTTAAACAGATCATGTTCTCTTAATTACGCATTGCTATGCATCCTTCCTCGAACTGTAAAATCATATTATGCACGACCTTAAACACTGTTGATCATCTTGTCAGTAGAATTAATTCAAATCTTCATTTAACGGTCTAATTCACAAATAAACAAATTAGAATTTTTTTACTGTTTAAAGACGTGCTTTTAGTAACAAGATGAATGATAAAAAAAGGTTAACATTTATAAAATTATATATTCAGATAATCATTTTCACTTTGGGAAGACTGGATTTTCCACCTCTACGGAAAAGCCCCTTGACTTCAAAGGTAAAAAAAAACTTTTTTTAATCCATCCAGATGCAACTTTTATTTTATTTGATTGATTATTTTGATATTATTTATTTAACTTTTATGCCTTCCTTTTCATTTTAGATATTAAAATTTATTTAAAAACTTTTGAATAGATTTTAAAAGAATATTCTTTTTTGGTTTTAAGATTTTTTGATCCTTGAAATTTTCTGTAGATAATCTCTTTGGATCTGCGATGAAAATGTTCAAGAAGATCAAGAAATCAAGTTCCCACTCCCATGAAAGTAAGAATTCTATACTGAAACGCAAAAGAAACGGAACACCCTACTTTAGGGGGAAATAATTATGTAATGTAAAGAATTTTGTATCTTAAAATTATAGATATCTTCAATTTGGTAAATATTGGTAATTTAACAGTTGAATGATTTTCATACAATAACCGGAAGAATATTGCTTAACATAAATCAAAAATTGCATGTTTAACAAAACATTTGGCAATATTATGGAGTTTTAAGGATTTGTAATGTTCATCATAAGTAATGCAGCAATATTTCAAAAAATAAATTCTCCTTTCGTTTCCCGGAACGATGCTATGGCTTTTTGAAAATGGCTTAAGTACGCATTTCCATTGCTCTAACTGGATAATCACAAAGTAAAGGTGATGGAGAGTTCCTGATACAAAAATTCACTACATTACACTACATTACGCCTCAACAGGGTCTTACGTATCGTATGCATTAATGACAGTCCTTGGGCCGGAAGTCCAAGGGTTACTACACTGCGCTAAGTTAGAGGAAATTCGACCTAATCATCTGAAAAACAGGCATTTACAAATGACAAAGAATAATTCCTTCGCCCAGATCTCGATATTGATGAACCTATTGTATCGTAGAAATTAAGCTGCAATTGTTGTTTAGGGCAGTCCTGCACGTTTTAATTGAATGGCTGGGAGGGAGGGTTGTTTAACAGTCATATGTTATCAAACATTTGAAGATTATTGCTTGTTGCGTTTCTTTTGCATTTCAGTATGTATTAAAGGGCTTAAATGAAATGAACATCAATGTTAACCTACCCTAAAAAGTTTCATAACAATAATAAAACAATATTGTTTGTAGAAGAAAAGCACAAATACAAATACCAGGATGGATTGTCAATGCTAGCAAATTATGCCGTCTGTCACCAACGAGAACAGGAGCGATCCTCTTTTCGAGATATACACGAGAACACGCAAACATCACACAAAAAACAAAAGGATAAGAAAAGGCGGGAAGAGAGGCATGAAGATCGGACTGAAAGCAAACGAGAAGATAAGGATAGATTCGTTGATAAACATGAAGACGAAAGCAAAGACGGGTTGGAAGATCGATTAAGCCTGTGTAAGACCGAGCATGATATTCCAAACGTTTTGGAGAGCAAAACAACTGTTGATTTTGAGTCCTTGTCTGCACTTACTAAACCGCATGTTCCTACTAATATTGACATTAAAGGTAGAATCACCTTTTACATAGTAAAAAATAAACGTTAATATAATTACTAAACATTATGTTCCCTTTCTTTCTTTTTTGACTAGTTGACCATAACGAATCTCCGCCGGTCGAGCTTTCATTTTTTTTTAAAATACTCAAGACATTTTAAAACTGTTTAGTTGCCAAAAAGGCCTCCTATAAATTTACATCACAGCATTTAGCAAAAATTCATCATTTCAAAATAAATGCATAAATTTTTAAAAGAATTTTATATACTTATATTTTTGAGGAGCCTAAAATTTTAGAATTCTGTAATTAAATTGCCCTACTAACCATATGTTCTTAACTTAAAAATTTGAAACAGTCCTCAAACTCATTTTTCTCCCCAAGGGAGAATAAAGTTTCGTATCTTTAATTTAAAAAATCAATAATGACAAAAAAAATATGAGAAAAAATAACAATAAAAGAAATTTCACAATGCTTTTATGTATCCATCCGAAACGAAAAAGTTAAACATACAAGTGAAAAATAGTTCCGTGTCGCAGTGATTATTTTAGATAAATAAGATGTCTATGAACACTGCAGAGGCTTTTGAATCACCAACATGGAACGAATATGGCTTTATATTTTGCATGTTATGTAATGTATCAAATTAATGCATCATGAAATATTATGAAGGGAATTTTAATTCAGTACACATGAAAGATATCAGTTTATATATGGGGAGAAAAAACATAATGGTATTCTAATTCAGTACACATGAAAAGATGCAAGTTTATATATGGGGAGGAAAAAAACATTATGATATTCTAAATCTAAAAACAAAAGAAAAGATTGGTTCCCTTTCTCTTTTTTATTGATCAAATTTATGTCAGATATTTTATTCATTAACATCTGTGACACGTCGAGCTTTTTCCTTGATATGTTTATTGTTAAAAACAACTGATGCTGCATATCAAATTACTTAATATCAATATTGTCAACCACGCTCCAAATTTCACATCAAATTTATTAGCGATCGTTGGCCATTAAAATCTACTATTTCTTTATTATGGATTATCAAATCCTTCCGATAATGAATGAAAAAAGGCTGTAATAAAAGTCGAATTGATATTGCCTTTCAGATTCCGAGAAAACGAGCAAGAGCGAAACTCCTTCAAACAGTAGCAATAAAAAAAGAAAGCCGGGAAGACCCAGAAAATGTACCCCAGATCAGTCAGAGAATGGAACAGGTGTGTTTGTCTATGGAATAATTGAGATTAATTACCAAAGAAATGTAATCGTAACTGTATCAAATTATCATCCCTCATGGAAAGCTGAAGTTTCTGCGAAGAGATTTATTCATCACAGTTTCTACAATTCTTTAGAATAATATATCTTTCTCATGAATTAAACCTAATATTCAGACATAATGGATTATGGTAATGCAAATATGTTTGAATGGACACATTTTGAAAATAAATTTAACTACACGTAATATATATTTAATCTAAATATTACCATAGATATAGTAATTCTAATTTAACTCGTCTTGAGACAAAATGACACTCTTTGTTATAAACGAACGAAAGAGCTAACTAACGATAAAAAACTTTTGCCTCTTTACAAATAACTTCAATATATTATAATTTCTATTGTAGAAACAATTGTTGCAAAGACGGCAAAGAATTTCAGATTGTTCCAACTTCAAAATTTTGAAAAAGACAGAAAGATAAAGGTATGAAAAAAGCATATATACTCACTCTTTCACCGTATTCAATATGATTATAATTAATGAATGTATCTTCTTAAATATCGTTTAACCAAATTTTTATTCCCTTATAAATTGAGTAGAAAAAATATTGTTATGACTTGTAAAATATATGTAGAGAGAGATACTGAAATAATGTAACTCAGCTTCAATACTTTGATCATTGTTCGTTTTCTTCACCTTTAACATTTATATGTACGCAATATCTCTGATGAACAGTTAATTTTGAAAATGGAAAAAAAATCAATTATTACCTCTATACTCTGTCATATGAATTCCTAGAAAATTACCCTATCCCTTTTAGATGGAAAACCAGGAAACGATGAAACCTATATATCTAGACGAGGAGTGGTTACGGAGGCGAAGTGAGCGCATCTTCTTGAGTGATCCTAGCCCGCAGCCATCGCCCAACTTCACGTCAACCGCAACACAGCCAAACAAAGCGGCCAATCAGCTACAGACAACATCTAAAATGACGAAAGTGACAAAACCTCACTGCAATCAGGCTAAATTACAAAAGGCTAAAAGTATCAAAGAGTTGACCGACAAAGTCAAGAAAAAGTACTCAAAGAAGTTTCAGAAGAATACAGACAAAATTGAAGTAATTATTTGTAGTTAATATTCCTTCCTGCATAAATACTAGTATCGCAGTTTTTAGGGAACAAATCCAAAATTGCCATGATTTGATAAGACTTTTCAAAACAAATAGTAAATATTGGTTTATAGAACAATGTTTAACTACCTGTACAGGTGCGGATCTAGAGGGGGTCGGGGGGTCAGACCCCCTGGAATTTGCAAGGTTATTAAATTTATATACTGAAGCAAAAAAAAGTTACCTTGAACCCCTCTTGGAATACGCAGACCCCCCCCCCCCGGTAAACGCGAATTTGTGTTTAAAAATTGGTATGAAAAGTCAAAGGTTTGAAGCATTAGAAGTCATTGATTATCCCCCCTCCCCCCGAAATAGGTTTTTAATGTTTGGGCAGTTTACGTTTTTTTTTTTTTTTTTGTCAAGAAATTCCTGGGTTGGATTTTTTTGGACTGGGGTGGACCCCCTCTTGAAAAAAATCCTGGATCTGTGCCTGCTGCATGATACAAAAAACAAGAAAGTAGATAAAACAGCTAGGTGCATTTAGAAGGGAAATTCTGAAAAAGAAATATTTCTTTCTAAACGGTTGTTTTTCCCAAAACATCTTTTAATCTCTTAAAACCTTAAGGAATACAAATGATAATTTTTGTTGCAGAGGAGACCACCGCACAAAAAGCAGCCAAAATCGAAGGCTTTTATCGACTCTGACAGCAGTAGCGAGAGTGAGAGTGATGCCGACAACATACCACTAAGCGTGCTCCGAGATCGCCCCCACACTCCAGGTAAAGAATATACTGACATCTTCTGATGACGTGAAGTCGATAGGTATTTCCGTATATCTGGAAAAAGAAAAATTCCGAAATACATGTACTTCAACAACTTATATCATTCCTAATGAATAAAATTGGTTCATTTAAGTGCACCTGTACTCTATATGTGGTCATCAGCTCATTCTGAGTAAATGATAGATGCATTAATCAATGAATAAGATTGAAATATTTTTTGAATGAACACGGACCTGTTGAAACATCATTGAATGGTGCCATGGAGGAGTGAGCATTTTAATGACACCCGCTGTGTGGTTCCTATAATATTCAAATGAAATATTAAGTCGGCTACAAATAACCATTACCTATTTATATTCAGAGCCTAAAACGTGTACCATAGACAAGGATGAGTTGGTAGATGGATTAAGAGTCCTGGTTTTCAAAGATGGCTTGTTCTATGAAGGAGCTGTAAAAGGGATTCGTCCACCAGATGTTTATGGTGTTATGGTGGATAACGCTCGAGGAAACCGACCTTATATTTACTCACAAGAGGAAATGCTAAAGGAAGTGGTAAGGCAATTATAGCAAGCGCAGCGAGGCATTCCGGAGCGCCGGTGCCAGCGGCTGTGTGGTGTACGAACGGAGGAAATTCGGGTTGAAATCTGAAATATAAAAATTTTTATCTCACCGCTAAAAAATAACAATTACCTAATAATCCTTTGCGGTATATTCATGGGGCTAAAACATAGCAACAACTTACATGAAAAAATTACAAACAACGATTTAATGCAATCTCCATGCCACAAAACTATCGTTTGCATTTAAATCAACAGATGGCTTTTCTATTTGACGTCATACTTTCGTACTTAAACGGATTCGGGTATTTCCGATGTTTATGGTGTTATGGTGGATAATGCTCGAGGAAGTGATTTCTTTATATTCTTTTCTTCTATTTTTAATGAATTGGGGACAGGCAATGCAAGTAAAAGCTGTGTAAAAGCTTTTGATAGTACATAACTGCGCTCGCCCCAAGGCAATTATACATGTACATATATAAAATTATGATATAAAGCAG
Source organism: Saccostrea cuccullata (assembly GCF_032062105.1). Classification (NCBI taxonomy): domain Eukaryota; kingdom Metazoa; phylum Mollusca; class Bivalvia; order Ostreida; family Ostreidae; genus Saccostrea; species Saccostrea cuccullata. The sequence continues at coordinate 58,891 of NW_026924594.1, read as the reverse complement.
GTCATTTTTTCACTGAATTTTTTTTTTTCATAATAACATTACAATTTCGCCAATCACTGCGCATAATTAAAAATAGATCCTTACTGGAAATTTAATTGAACTAAAGAAGGTTTAAAGAATGTAATAAATATCAATTTTTCTTATATAATATATAAAATGAATTTTCTCATCATTTTTTTCTTTATATTCTATTTTTCACTTTAGATTTTAGATGTTAGGCCTCAGTCATCAAAGGTTCTTAAAGAAGGAACCAGAATCTGTGCCTACTGGAGCCAGCAGTTCAGTTGTCTCTATCCAGGAACTATTGCAAAAGGTATGTATTAAAACTCTCATTTTTATTTTAAATCCAGAACGTTTGCAAATAAGAAAACAGTGATAAAAATTGTTAAGTCTTTATTGGAATCCCAGAAATAAAGAGTTGGAAATTCAATGTAAAATGGTTTTATTTCAAAAATTTTAAAACAATTTTGAAGAATACTTAGGATTAATCATAAAAACAAGCGAATGAATCTGACTGATTCAAATAAAATTCGTCAATTTTGTGTTATAAAATTCTAAATATTATAAAAATGAGTGTACAAGAAGCTGATCTTTCAATGTTGCCTTGTAAAATCTAATCCCAATTTACGAGTAAATAATTCAACAAAAAATTAAGTAAATAAACAAATCTGCGTTATTTTTTTTATTTTTTTTTTTTTGGAGGAGTTAAATTCACCATTATAAATTCTCTCTCCCAATTTATTATATAAAAAAGATTGAAGCATATTCATCAAAATTTGCGTAAAAGGACTATATGCGGTATATTGCATATATTTGCCCCCACAAAAGTCAAATTTTGAAAACTTCTTGAAATGTGCTGAATTAAATAAATTGTGTGAGAAATATAAATTAACAGAAAATATTATAGTGTCAAAGCAGTGTATTCACAATTTTTGTGTTAATGACGTCACAAACTAGTCCGATTTTATATCTTTTTTTCAGAAAGAGGACAAAATGGACAAAATTTCAACAATTTTAGTTTTAAAATTTATAGAGCGCAAGTTTGTTCAGGAACAATATTGACATATTTCATTGATATTATCATTCTACACATTACATCAAAATATTGATCCTGAACACACATGCGCTAAAAATATCGACGAAATATAGATATTTTTCTGTAAAATTCATAAAAAACTGAAATTTACGTCATGTTTGTGATCATTTCGAAGCCCATTACTTATGAAAATATTCAGTGCTTTGAAGTCAGCATATACTCCCCTGTTTAAGAACTTAATTAAATATATCTCCATCAAAGTTTGATTTGGGGGGCAAATATTGGTTATTACCGAATTAAGTTCTTTGATTTTCTAAGAAGTAGAATAGAAGTTAAAAAAAAAAACGTATCTAAGGGATTTTAACATGAGAAAAATAATAATTTATTCACTGTTGTTAACTATTTCACCCAATTAATGATGTAGATAATTCAACAAGCCAACTTAATTGAAATTTTGAAGCATGTTCATAAATCCTGCGAAAATTTGAATTTTTTGAGATATGTAATAGTGAATATGTGATGAATGAGTTGTAAAGGATACATTATTCACCATTGTCCTTTTCCCTGTGCTTCAACAGCTAGTCCCAATCCACACTCTGATAAATCCAGCATTAATGTCGAGTTTGATGACGGAGATTCGGGAAGAATACCACTCGATCACATCCGAATGCTGCCACGTGATTTCCCAGTGGTCTGTAAGTACAAAGAGGGAAAGTAATTAAACAAAGTCCAAGTCTCTGAGTACATAAAGGGAAAGTGACGCCTTTGTTCTTTTTAAAGTAGAGATTGATTATTTAAACATGATATTTCTTTGTATTTAATAATTTTGATATTTTTTTTATACTAAGTTCTAACAACAAGATTCTCAAATATCTGTTTTGTGTATTTTGTAATGTATCAGAATTGTGTTCAATTTTCATTCCCCTGTAATTTCGAAATTGTTTTCAAAATGTATTTTACAAAGATGTACGACAAAAAAAATGAAAAGGTTACCAGTACAATTATAAAGAAAACATCGAATTCCGGTATCTTGTACAAATGATTGGTAATGTACGTCAATAACAAATTAACATTGTTTTTAGATAACGTTTTCTTTCTATATATTATAGCGTATGATCCGAACCCTCTGTTGCTTATTGGTAAGCGAAGAAGACACACCACATCGGAAAGTGTTGAATCCTCCACAAAGTTATCTGAAAGATCTGAGAGCACGGACTCGAAACCAGCCCAGAAACGGGGCCCTGGTCGACCCCCGAAGCCGAAGTCTGAGAGAAAGGATGAAGAAGACTGTGATATTGATGTTTGCGGATTTGATGACGACATAAATGACGTGTTTTCGCCGTCTGCCAACAGCAATCAAAAGACTGTGTCTCAATCAAAAATAAGTAGTGAAGATAGAAAAACAGAGAAAAACAAAACGAACAAATCCAAAAAGGAAAAGTCTAAGGATTCGGCGAAAAGTAACCAAGAACAAGGTAAAAATAAGTTTTATCACAGTCTGGAAAATTTGAGGAAGGCGTCTTCTCTTGATAAGAGGCCTTTTTACAAGTCAACCCATTCATTGTCTCGAAAAGGCGGAAGTGACGTAAAAATGGAACAATCTACGCATTCTCAAGATGTAAATTCTGTTGATGACACAGAAAGAGGTAGAACTAAATGTTCTCCATTCAACAACTTGAATAGATCTTGTACAATTGAGCCAAAGGCGGCAGGTACGACTTCAATGTGACCTAGCTGGCTTACACTGCTTTCTTGTATTGCCCGTCTGTCTCCTAATACAAGCTACAGTGTATCACTAGCTTCGCCTTCTCGTATGTGCACACTCTCTAACGGAACACATAACTTGTATTACGTCAGAAGCTCAGAAAATATAACACAGTAATTGCATTTACCAGCTATGATATAATTATTGTTGCTTTAAGATCTGTTTTTCCTAACTGTGTTTCCTCGACAGCATACTTTTCCATTATTTAACATTATTTTATAGTTATTTTTAGTGGACATATCATAAATGATAATTTTGTGTAATTATTATGCCATGTTTTAAAGTATTGTTTCTTTGGTGATACTTGCAGCGTTTCTTCCTGCTCGACAACTCTGGGAATGGTCTGGAAAAAGTACAAAAAGGCCTGGACTGAAAGGGAAGGCAAAGAAGGAATTCTACCGATCTATTATCAGGAACAAAGAGCACATATCCGTGAGTAAAAGCTTTCAAAGCATAAAAATGGCTGATTATGTATGGTATTTGGACATAATAGAAATGATGTTGTTTTGAAAATTGACAATTTCCATCATTCTTCGAGAGACAAAATTTTAAAGATATAACTACATTTATGTTTTCATTTTCAACAAGACTACTTAGAATACTAGTACTTTTGTGCTGTTTATTTTCATATTTTCGATTTGCCATTCAGGTTGGGGATTGTGCAGTGTTTCTATCCACTGGCCGTCCTCATTTGCCATACGTGGGAAGAATAGACAGCATGTGGGAGGCATGGGGAGGACAAATGGTGGTCAAGGTCAAATGGTTCTACCATCCCGAGGAAACCAGAGGCGGAAAGAAACTACACGACATGAAGGTATTGTATCAAATATATCCATTCATCATCAGTTACTTTTTCTGACAATCGAAGCTATATTTCTCAAAACCATATTTAGAAACATGTCAGTTTTACCCAGTTAGGAAAATATTCCTAGAAAAACTTAAAATTGAGATTGTATAGCCTGAATATTTTTTCAATTGAAAAGAAATTTGTCTTTTTCGAGTAGCTTATCGCTGTACCCCATGGAAGAATCAGGGTTTTTTCGATTGTTTCATTGCAAATGTCCACCAAACCAGAAAACGGTCAGAAATTAAGTTACATTTCACTTTTCTATCTTCCATTCAGGGTGCTTTGTTTCAGTCTCCACATATTGATGAAAATGACGTTCAAACAATTTCTCACAAGTGTGACGTATTATCTTACACGGAGTATAGGAAAACGCAAAGACCGGATAATCTGGTCACAAAGGAAACAGACGTTTATTATTTGGCGGGAACATACGAACCTACGATTGGTCTACTGAAGTTTGAAAAGGATGTGATGTAATTTACAAAATGTGTTAAACGTTGATGACATGAATTTGTGGTAATGTACCACAAAAATGTTGAAGTAATTTGTTAAATATTTGTAGTTGTTAAAAACTGTGATAACATTTTTTGTGTTCTTTAAATGTCCGTAATATCTTCAAAATATTAAATAATAAGAAGCTGGCAATTTATTTCTGAAAAACGGATCGTTTTGAATTTCATTTTTTTAAGATAATTTTTTAAACCTGTACAATACGCAAGTTTACAAAATTACTCTCCAATGACAACTTCTTGTGAAGTTATTCCATCCTAATTCGTTTGTTATTATACATTTTGAAAGTTATTTTTAAGGCTTTTGATATATATTTTAAACTAGTTTTTTCGCTGTTTTAATATATGCATTTATTACTACAATTAAATTACTTTAAGGACATAATAATAAAGTGATAATATCTTACTGGAGTGCTAAAATTACATTTAGGATAATTAAAAATGTTTATTTTACTACTGTTAAATTTTTAGCTATAGAATATTGTACACACTATGGCAGAAAGGTGCTTTAGATATCATTTTTATGATTCTGGTTATACCTGTACATACAGGATAACTTGTTTTTCACGTATCTTTTATCCAATACGCTTTGCATTTTATTTTTTAATTCCAATATTGAAAACGCAAATAATGTTATGTATATAACAGTAATTTTCAAATCCTTGTGCTTACATTTTGTGTTCATCTATTATTCCAAATCATTCTGTGCTTGTTTAAATACCGCATTCTACGATGTCCCTTATGAAAATAACTTTTTTTTGTTCTGCAGCTACGACATGATTGTGCTGAAAAATATCCATGCATTACTGTGTATATAATGCAAATATAAGTGCAATAGCAATGCTTTTGAAAAAAAAAAATCAGTATACTTGATATAATCTGGTTGCACGTTGAGTCTTTCATGAATGTTGGAGTCAAGCCTTGTTTCAATATCCATTTGCTAGATTGTGTGGCATCGTTTTCTACAAAGAAAAATAGTACCTGCTTAGTTCAAAAGGGAGTAGTAATTATTTGAAATATATTAATTTAGTGCTTCAGAATTCCATTTTTAGAAGGGGATTTTGAGACAAGGCTTGAATAAAATACTTGTTGATATACAGTGGTTGTTAACTATGTTAATATGGAGTATTGTCAAAATATAAGTATTTTTGGTGCAAAAGCTTTTGATTGAAAGAGTGTGTGATAGATACTTGCTTATAAGAATAAGAGTGAATCTCTTTAAAAATCTTATATTTTTAACTGCAGTCAGACAGTGTCTCAAATAAAGAAAACTACAGCACGAGTTACTTGTTCTTCTTTGTCAATTGACCGAGGAACCAAAATGCGAGTTCGAGTTAAGGTTCTTTTATCGTTGCTCTTTCTAGAACATATATCTTTCTTACTTTGCAAATGCACATAACTCCTATCAATTTCTCATCAACATATGCTTTAAAGCAGTAAAATTATAAACTGACCTAATTTAACCTCAAAAACGTTATACGTGTATTAAAATAACCAGAATCGGGGCTAAAAAAAGAAATGCAAGTTGATATATATTGGATAAATGGTTTAAGGAAATATACAGCTTATATGGCGTTTACAAAATTAGATTGTAATATTGCCATCATTTATTCATTTATGAAGCCGTTTATGGCTTTAAGGAAATAGAACATCTTTGTACTCACCGAGTTTTATAGAAGTTATGTCGAGCTGTGCTTCGCAACCATTTACGTCAATTGGTTTCTGCAGGCGTCAATGGTTTCTTTGGAGATGTCCCCGTTGGACTGCGACCAATGCAGAGCAACACCTACAAAAGCACAGAGGATGTCATCTTGTCTTCACACCTACAATTCTTTACTTTTTTGTTTTCATGAATTAGGTAAAAAAACATATATTGTATTCCTAAGTATACTTTCTCATTTATTTTTAGATAGGTCGCTTTTCGTTCTTACATACACCTAGATAGACAGATTACTCATATTTTAAGAGTTTTTGCTTTACAATATCTATAATTCTTTATCAAAATTAATATACATCTATTAGGTATGAAACATTTCACGAGAACCATATACATGCATATATAACATGATGTCTTCTTATTCGATTGTCGCCTTGGTGCAATGTTTAGAGCGTTTACTCCGTAATCGTATAGAGAAGAACCCATCGTGTCATGATGTGACCCGTCCTATGGATGAGACCGTATTAACCGAGGTCCTGTGTCGCAGTAGAAGTTGGCAAGTAACAAAGGTCCCTAACTGCACAAAAGTCCCGAGTACATGTCTTAATTTGCAGCCCTTTCCTTTCAAGTGAGTTGCATCTCAATTTGAGTGAAAAAAAAAAAACTCGACGTTTAGCAAACACGCAAAGAAACACACAAAATCTTAAATTCCTCGATATATTAGACATTTCTATGGGCAAATTGATAACCAAATAACGACACAAAGTAAGGTTCATCCTCGCTTATCAATGGTCATCATTTTGTTTACATGTAATTGAAAAACGATTATAAAAAAGCTGTAAGTAATAAAATGATTAATTATTATATAGATATGCAGCAAGCTGGATACAACTTGTGGCAGTTCTAAGAAACAAGTATTAAATAGTTCACAAAAAGGTGAAGAGATTAAATCTCTATTATCTATGCGTCATTGAAAACTACTTCAAGCAAAGAATTTCGCAAATTCGTCTATATCAAATGGTTATCAATTACGGATATAAATAAATTCATTCCCCCCTTTTACGCTTATTTTAGTAACATTAATTATTTATGTCGGTTATATGGTCATGGGGTTCTAGCTTGTGTTCCTTACACTTTTCCTGATCAGCAATGACGAGATCGAAAATCGAATGCTTGATAGAAACACTTGGAAGGTATTATGAGAATTTTGATAATCTTTATAACAGAGGGGAATTATACACCTTCTGTCCAAAATAAAATCCCAGTACATATTTGTAGTACAGATTATTTTAAATCTAATTTCAACTTAATGTTACGTATATTAAACAAACAGAATTACAAAAAAGGGGAAAATCTATTTAAAGTCAAAGTAGTCAAAACTGTGGTTTTAAAAAATACAATTTAATTTCGAAAAAACGAAAGAGAAAAGTGTTACATATTGTAAAAGTAAATGCAAGAAAAATATCTGTACTCACATAAGACGATTTTCTGGAGAAACATGTCTTCTTATTGTATATCTTGTTTGTAGTTATGCTGTTAATCCTTGAAAAAGGCACACTGCAGCTGTGTTTAATTAAAAAGTTATAAATTTAACAACAGAAGCAAGAAAACATGGCCGTTTGATATGATTTTCAAACGCTAATGATATCTAAATTATAAACGTTATATCGATAAACGGATTACAGATACAAATTTTGCAAGAAAAACACACCATAAGCAAATAATTGTAGTTTCTCAATTGATGGACGAACTAGATGCTAGAAGGTAGAAAATGAGTTAGCTGTTCAAAAGTGTTTATTTATTAGTTTTTTCTCCATAGTCAACTATTTCCTTTCCTTTTTTACCCTTCTTGTATTTTTATGTCCCCGTCATTAAAGATGCGGGATGTATAGTTTATGCTCCCTCTGTCCGTCTATCTCTCGGATTGTATGTTAATCTTTTTGTCTATTTGTCCATAAAAAACTTTTACCTTGCACATTTTGATGGAGTCAAAGGCTGGTAAAGGTCTCGAGGGGTGTTACTGGTGTCACTAATTTACACCCTCAAAACATCGAGTTGATGCCTACTATCTCGGATAGGTTCTGTCACCTATTCATGTATCACGCCTCCAATGCTGATCTTGCGCGTTAATACTTTCAGTAGCTGAGTGATCGTGGCGGAAAAGGTGAGTCTACGCTGCCTTGATTTGACTGGAATATCATGCAAAGACTCTCTATGTTACAGAAACCACAGCAAAAGAAGAAATCCAGCGTTTGATTCAAAGAGAAGCTCGCCAAGAGGTCGTAAGGCGCAGATTGATGAAGGCCCTGTAAAAACCATTCAGCCAAAAGATCTCCTAACTATATAGGAACCTCGAATGTGCGAATTATGTTTGAAATTGGGAAGGCAGCCCAGGTAGCGACACACCATCCAACAACTCGGAATATGTGAGAGCAGATGGAATGGAACCGACATTTTTCAATGGAGAAAAGATCATTTATTTTGGAGATGCAAATGAAAACCATAAGCAGACTAAAGAACTTGCCATGAAAATGTATTCAGCTTCAGCCAATGCATTGATTGAAAGGGAACCAATCTGATCAAGTATTATTACAGCAAGATTCCACGAAAAGGAAGAGAAGTAACTGTGATCCAATGCAACTCACCAACAAATACTTCAGATTAATAAACAAAAGATCATTATTTCATAAAACTGCAGGCAGCAATGGACAAGGCACCAAGACGAAACAGCAATGCCAAAATAAATAGTGCAGACAAGTCTGGAAAAGAACTCATTATTAGCATCCAAGCAATTAAGTAAATGTATGAGAATGGAGATATATTTGTGGCAAAACATGATCCAGTAGATTTTCACTCAGTGTTTGGAAGACTTTGACTTTGCTGACGACCTATGTCATATGTCTCAGCAATTACACATGCAGCTCAAGATAGACAGGCTTGTCAAAGTAGCAGCAAAGACAGGTTTACAGGTCAACATTGACAAGACAAGGCTTTTCCACAACAAACAAACACCAATCACGCTTGGAGAGCATATCCTGAAAGACATATACTTCTCCACATACATACACAGCATTGAACAGATGAAGACATTAATGCAACATCTTGTTTTCAGACAAGGATTTATCTGTTCGGTACTCAGGAACAACAGTCGTCTTAACCACAAAGCTTTTCTAAATCGGAAAGGTGGTTCAGAACCCTCTGTATTCCCATGAAAATATTTAACTCCATAATGTGGCCCCAATAAACACGAAAAGGGCTATCAATTAACAATTGTTTATTCTTTGATACTTTTAATTGCAAGAAATAATTCAATGCGGAAGCAAGAAAATTTTCCATCAAAAAATTCTAACTGGTGTTTTAAGATTTTATTTTCTCGCCATTCTTATTTAGGTCGAATAGAAAAAAATGCATACAAGACGGAAACAGACCAGTAATAAAATCCTTAATACATGTATATGTTTCCGTTATTTCCCGATCATGACGAGGGGCACATGGCTGGGGTGACTGGTCGGCAGGGGATACTCACTCCTTCGTGGCACCTGGTCCCACCTCTGATGTTTTAGAGGTCCGTGTTTGCTTTCCTCCTAATTTGTATTGTTTTATGGACTTTTGATCTGGAATACTGTTCGTTATCTCCACATATTTCATCCCAAAAGGCCAGACACTTTGAGCGTTGATTACTTGTAATAAATTAACCTCAATATGCAACCGTCTTAGGCTTCATCAAAATTACCCTCGGTCAGGACGGACCGGGCAGGTATCAATCAATAGAGATGATAATGAAGCCACTGGCAATCACCTTTCGTATGATCAACAATATTGGAATCATTAAACCTAAGACAATGCTTCTCACTTGCTCAGCAATCTGAGATCATATATAAAGCTTGTTTACAAACAGCACCATTTGATTACCTTTTTCCTGGTACAATAAGGGAAATCTGAAATTCAGAATTTATTTATCAGAACATACTTCCAAGAAATGAGGAACTAAAAAATTACATTTACAGAAAAATACATGTGATTTATTCACAATTGTAATAGCAGTAAAATAGTTTACTCTTAATTTTCACTGTCACTGAATGTTTTCAAACCATGGCATCCTTTAGTTGGTGGTCCAAAATAGTAATCTCCTTACTCTGATATTAGGCTTTTACTCCTAGGTGTCTTTTTTGTACGTAATCCAGGAAAGCAAATAGTCTCATCCTCCATTTTACTGTTTTGACGATTTTTTTTCTATAAATGTCTGCCACTTATTCCTTTGTTTATTCTCCATACAGATTTTTCAGGAAAAGACGATATTTGACATTTATGAGAAATAACCATGTCCTCCGTCTATCCCTTTGACACTGTCTGATGACACTGTTCCTTTAGTTCAAGAAAATTGGCACTACCTCTCCTCATTTGAGTTTTGTCCAACCTTCTTGCCATGGCACTTTTAGTTCAATGATGGTATCAACTTTAACACTAGTACCCACCACATTGTATACCGAGTTTTGACCGCTATCAACCTACCAGCCATTTATCTGGCTGATTTTCATTACTCTTGTTGGATGGACTGTTTCATTTGAACAAAACAAAAATCTCTTTTGGTACCGCTTTCATGTCCCGCGTCTGTCTAGTTTTTTTTCTACACCTCTTTTATGTTTCTGCCAAGACACAAAGCACCTAGTCTTGTCTCCACCTAGATCGCCTTTGCTGAAGTGTTATCTTGCAACCATAGATGATGTTTGAGAGTGTTGCTTTCTCCCCATATAGTTTACATTCTGCTAAATCTGATAGTTCCCTTTTCAACAAGTTATAATTTCCAAAGATATGACCACGTAATATTCCTCTCAAAAAAAAAAACAAAAAACAAAAAAACAAAAAACAGAGTATCATTGCCCATTGCTTGAGTATATATATATCAGCCTTGGATTATCTTTGCTCTTCCTTGGTACTTCACCATATTGCATCTCTTTCGCCTTTTACATTTGAGTAGTTCTCCACTGCCTGATAATTATTTTTTTCCAAGATTTTGCCTACCAGTACTAGTGCTTCCGGTGCTACCACTTATAATGATCTTCTCCTCTGTTTGCTGAACACGTTAGTTAGCGATCCATTTCGTCCTATTCTTCACTGCATTCTCTAATCTTTAACTTCCCTACCACTGATATTGTGTATGGTTTGCATGTCCTCTGCTTCCTAAGCGGCTTAATTGGCACTCCATTTTTGTCCCATTTTTGGCCCTTTGCATCCTAATGGTCTCTAAGTTTCATTATCATTCCTTGTGCTTTTGATGGGTTTGTTGGAGCGCATTTTGATATATGATTAATGCAATTAAAGTTATAAGATAAAAGAAAGGAGCGGGTTAAATTTAAATCTTATCTCTGTAAGGGGAAGGGAGGACCATGCTTCAGTACAGCTTTACTCTGCGATGGTCTAATACTCTCCAAAAGATTCTTAAGAATTTTTTCCTCATCATATCCATGAAATGTTTTATCCAACCCTCACACAATGATTTTTTTCTTGCACTTGCACTTTTTCCAATGTAAGACTGTGTTTTATGTACTGCAACTCTTAGCCCTCACCTATCCTTTCCACTGTAATTGGTCTAGAAGCGTTAACGTAAAGTTGAGTTCTCTGGCAGCATACATGTTAGTTCAAATCTCGTCATTCCTACAAACGCATGAGAGAGAGAGAGTAGAGAGCTGGCATACTGACTATTGAGCTGTGAATATTTCATAGCATTTTCAGATTATTTAATTATGACATAATAATAAGGATACAAACTTCTAATATATAAACAAATTCCTTTTCATGGTAGAACTTTTTTGCAAGGTAATACGATTTAAATAGTTTCAGTATTTACTCCATGGATATTATCCTATCATGTTCTCTCTTTCATAAAATATTCAATATGACTTGTAATAAAGACCTTTTATTGTCCGGTCGAACTGACTTTAGATAAAGGTTAAGAATGTCTTAAAATCTGATTGATTTCTATTGGGGATGAGCTATCCTTGACTTATATTTGAACCGCATTTGTTGAAAAAGATAAAGATGATTATTTGTACCTTGCAGTTGACGTTTGGCAATTCTCATTTAACTGTCTTGTGACAGTGGTATGTAACACATTATACAAAGTAAAACAACTTCAATATGCTGTTGCATGGTTCATGACGATCGAGAACCCTTCGACTTGACACCGAAGTACATGTATAATCAAAGTACTGAAAGTACTGGGAAGCGCTAAGCATATTGATTTGAAATTCATCATAATTATTTTGAATTTAAATTTCCTGTTGTATTGAATTTTAAGCAATATGTTGACTGTGCAAGAGCGCTAGGCGAGCACAGTTGTTTGATACGTACATAAGGCCAAGCTGTGTTTGTAGTTGCCGACCTATAATTTTCTGAGGGGTAGGTAGGCATTCTTGTTTTAAAAAAAATAAGTTTTGGGATATTTGTTAGACAATAAGTAAACAGAGTATTTCATAGACCTACTAAAGAAGAATACTCTTCACTCTTGTATAAATCAAAGATTGATAAAAACAAAAACTAAAATGAAACAGTTTTAATATCCTGAAAATTAAAAAAATAATAATATAACAAAATGGTAAAAAAAAAAGTTTGGGTTTTGTGCATTTTCAGTGGGTCGGTAGGCAACTGCAAACAAATAATTTTTTATTTCAGGTCTAATCAAATATGTGAGTCCTGGAAACTTCTTGTTGGGTTATGAAATTCAACATCGTCTAATGCCTTTTTATTTTAAGCATTTTACACTTTCTTTCTCTGTCAAAATATCAATTTATATCACATACATGAAATTGCAAGAAAATATTTCTCTGTGTAATTTTTTTTCTTTCTCCATCGCCTAGTAGGAATCTATGAGGTAATATTTGCGTATAAATTGCAATTTATGGTGGGGAAATGTACATTATGTAATCCACTTTTCCTATCAAATTAAGACTCTAAATGTAGCTATACGTTTGCTGGAAAATGTATATTTTGAAATAATTTTAAAAACCTGAAAATTTCGCTAAAATTCCTCTATTTTACAGTGTAGGTGCAACGCTGACAGCTAAAATCTTCTGGTGATTATTTTTATAACAAATTCATTCGGCGTTTACGAGTGTTTCAATTTGAAGATTGGCATCATGTTTGTAACAATGTCATGGTAAAAAATTCTACGTAAATGAAATGAGCATCCGTAGAATTAACGCCCTTTTTGTCAGATGTAATATGTAAATATACAGTTGAGTATAAAGATATTAATCTTTCGATGCTATCATTAAAATTTAATCTCTGATTTTCAAATACATGATATATAGCGTACTAGTATTTGTAGTAACATTGTGTTGATAACACAGTATGTGTGATTGATTTGTAAATATTACTTCTTTTTTTTTTTTTTTACAATATATAGTTCTTCTTTGGATTAAAAATATGTCATTAAACCCCCCAAAAGTATTTTTTGACTATTGTTGAAATAATTTATTTGTACGGACGCTTGATGCTTTACACCATTCTCTACTTGTTTGTGTATGATTTTAACTCCATGCAAAACATGTTGAGAGGAAAAAAACTTATCTCTGCTAGTTGAAAAGGGATACTGAAAATAATTGCTAATAAATTTTCTGCTAAATAATGATAAATAATTAAAGAGTTTAAGAAAAAAAAATACAACATTAATCTCATGTATTAATAAATCTTCACGAAGGTATACAACATTGTTTTATTCTGTTTTTATTTAGTCTACATTAAGAATCAGCAACAGAGGAGGCACATCTTTACATGAACTATTTCTTCTTAGTATTACACTGTTTGCTTAATATTTCATCAGCCCTATAACTGTCCATTGTTAATAACAATAATTAAGGTTTTAGCATTTTTCGCAATATCCTGCCCACTACATACACAATTTTAAAGCACAAAATTCCGAGAAATAAGTTTTACTATTTGAATGCATTCTTTGAAAACACAGCTACCACATGCCCTACATGTATGTACAGCCATAAACTGCCTTTCCTTTCGAATTATTAACATAATAATTATATTTTTTTACCCATATGATACAAATAAAGAGTACGTACAACACAAGTATAGAATTAAGAAAGATAGTCCATGAATGTATTCCAGTCTGTTACTAATTGATACTGAGATGCGAAAATCAACTTCACTGATAGCTCTCAGCATGGTTCAGGATGTTAATAGGAAGGCTTGTTTTAGTTATACTGCCTTAAATAAGGGTCTAGAAGAAATAATAATAGTCTATATGGATATAAGTTATGTAGCATGCACCAGATTATGTAAGTAGTACTAGTATATTATAAATCAATTTTTGAAAATTATTATTACGGACTAAATCCTTTCCAGTTTGAGATTTAAAAACTTATTAAATCCCATCTGAGTTTTCAATTAAGTACTTATTCAATCACTATATAACATGTACATGATAAATAATATGCCGTGTTTAAGTATTTGCGCTATAGGTTAGCTACATGGTACAAAAGTAATGTGTGCTGACACGATTTAAATGAACTACAATGTAAATTAAAGAGAAGAGCATGATAAGTTAAACTGCTCTTATCTACTAGCTGTGGAATACCTTACTAATTGCCTCCTATTATTAGAATTGCACGTAACGCAGCATTACACTAAAATAGCAGACAGTCGGGGATTTCCAGTTGCATATATCTAGAAAAACAAAAGGAGTTATCTTACTTGCTGAGTGGCGCTGGATCGCGAACGGAAGTAGATTTACGCTGACAGAAAGCGCTTTGCGCTGCGCTTAGCGCTTAAAAAGGGACGTAGTATCGTTCTTGAAAGGATCCTATGTTCGATGCAATGACCTTTCAGCAAGTACAAAATATCATTAAGTCGAACGCTGACTGGCGTTTCTTTTACCAATTGTTTGACCATCATTTACACACTGTAATGTCTACGGATTTTCCCGTTTGCACGACCATGACAAAAGTACAAGGTGCGTCTTACCGGTCTACAAAGGATACTTACTGGTACTCCTCTACGGTACCTGATCCCACCTCTGAGTTTTAGAGGTCCGTGTTTGCACAGATTTTATCATTTGTATTTTTATATACCCGGTAATATATTACTCGGATGTTGTAATATTTCATGCATAATCACAATAACTAGACTTTCTTCATTCTAATTTTGAGGATTGACACACTGAAGGATAGATATACATCCTGTCTCGTAATTACGTAAACATGTATATTTCGTTTTTGATAAAATGTTGTGATACTTACAATTCATGTACAGTTTCATTATTTACTTATATTATACTTTCATGTAAATTAGTTGAATCTGATTGGTCGAGAAACTTTGATAAAAAAAAAAAAACAACAACACTATATTACCCGCTGAATAATGAAGCCACGGCCTCGAGCGTAGCAACAGTCAACATTGCTTGACGACGGGTGATATTCCAAAAAATAGCGACTGTGCAGAATTTATGCGCGCACGATTCAGTGTTATATGTTTTTGTATAAAACATTCAGTATAATATAATAAATATTGCATGTAGTTGAGTGTAACATTGAAAATTTTCACCCCTCGAAAACCATTTTCAACCTCGGCTGCGCCTCGGTTGACAAGGTTTTCTTGGGGTGAAAATTTTCAATGTTACACTCAACTACATGCAATATTTTTGATATATTCAAGCTTTTGAAGTAGTCTACATGCGTATGTACAACCCTTGTTTGCAAATTATCTGAAAGAGTCAGGAGTTTCCTGGCAAAAGGAAAATGATGGGACTTTTTTCAGAAGATTCGCTGAATGTTGAGTTTCTCTGTATATTTCATCATGTCAAAAGTAGGTTACCGTCGTGGGGTAAAAAAAAATATTAGTACTTGTCAGAAGGAAAACATCTATGATATTGGATAGTCCTAGCGCTATGTGTTAAAAAATTATATGCCATTTGGTCAATTGAGGTTAAACTTTCTTAAAAGTAAGTCAAACTTCAAGGTCACATGATCAAAAGTTCAAAGATATCGGTGCCTAAGGGAAGGTCAAGGTCAAGAGATTAAAAATACAATACTTGCACCAAAAGAAAAGCCTGACACAAGGAAATCATGCCAAAGCTTTCTAAAAAGCACGTCATCTCACACAAAAGTCAAAATGTACTCAAGCCTGAAGGACAAGGGGATGTCTTGTTACAGGGAACACACTAGATGCATGAAAGCTTTGTTTCCAACCGTTAAGTTATCTCCAAGGTTAAAGTTGAATAAAAATTTGCTAAAGTGGGTCAAACGTCAAGGTCACATATATGTTGGTACAGCAATCGGATCACCTCGCCCTTTTCCGTCGCACGCTAGAAAATCTTAGCGTGCGACGGAAAAGGGCGAGGTGATCCGATTATGGTACAGGTCTACAGAAAGTTCTTGTTCAACGAATACACGTGAGAAATATAAAAACCCTAGCTCTGACAAACAAAAGTTGTGTCCAAGGTTCAAGTTTTAGTGGATAACAGACAGACGGACGGACCAAAAACTATCATTATACCCCCGAATATTCGATTACCGTGGATGCAGGTGCATTATCAAAGTTTTTTGTAGGCAATTACAAATAACACATTTTGTTTGGAATGCTCTAGTACGTTGTTACATTAGATCAATGATAGGTCTGCTCTAAATTTAATTATTAGCGTAAATTAATCACAACGATCAATACAGAAGACGAACTTTTTTAGTATCAGCCAGCTACTTAAAAGGGAAAGAAATCTTTTTTCTGAAAAACAGGACCAGATCCTTTCAATTATTAAATGGTAATGAATATATATTTAATGTGATGTGTAATATTTGTGGTGCACTATTCGTGTTTTGTCGGGGTTTTAAAATTATCCCAGATTATTCAAGAGTCATCCGGAAAGTCATCCTGATACAATTTTATGTTTATTTTATCACCATCGTGATGTTTCCGGTGTATCCATAGAAGAAATTTTTTGGTGGTAAATTATGTATATTGCAAACATATTTCAAAGGTTTAGTAGAAAGAGATTAATTTAATTAAAAGTAACAATCGTATGTAATTCTTTTAATCCGATTAAAAACTTATGATGTTTTTTGTTGAAAACAAAATTTGAATCGGTAATTAAACATCAAAACGAATTGAACATGTTGAGAAGCATGGCCTAATAAAAATCCATCAGCGTACCAAAGATATCATTTGCACCTCTTATCTGACATTGTGATCGGGTTTTTACCTGGCGGAGTAATACAGCAGGAACTATAATCAGCATTGATTCTTTCACGATCACGACCAATCATGCATAACGGTTTCGTAGCGCTGTCAGTCATAGGCATGTAGATTTCCAATAGCAGATAAAAATGCGGACGTTTTGAATTTGGATCGCTGTGATCTTTCTTTTTCAGGTTTGATGATCATTTTTGCTGGTTTATGAGGATTAATCCTGTATTTAATGCATAGTGACTTGAAAAGTATTTCGCCATGGGATGAGCAGGAAACATATTTGCCAGCGAATTTATTTTGATTTGGAATCATAGCCAAAAGTTAAAACAATGTCAGAGAACAAAGTCAAAGGAGGAGGGGAACAGAATCTAACAGTAAGTTTTACACAACATTAACTGATCATTAAGGAAAAATTAAGTGTTAGGGTACTTACAATAAATGTACGAGTCTTATTGAATTTACACACATTGTATTTCAAGTTTTCAACATGTTCAAGGGATTTATTTTATAAATTTAATGCTGTTCATGGTCTTAGAATTATTGTCTTTATTAGCCACTATTATACTTATTATACATGTCTACAATTCTTTTCAGATGATTTACATCAGAAAATTTTAGGTTTAATTTTTATTAAAACATGCTAAAATTGAATGAATAATTTTTGATGAACTTGTATTTTACACAGAGGCCTTGCTACACGATAATGTCATACTTAGTATTGTTTGTAAATTTATTTCAATAGTATACTTTCATTGGTTAAAATGCAAGACAAATGTAGAATTTTTTTTAAGTTTGTAACTGAAATGTTTTACATTCATGTGCAACCGAAATTCAAGAATTGCTAAATGCATTGTATGTATATGTAGAATCAAAATCAAATAGTGAATTATTGAATATTCATAATATAAGGTTTCTCTCTATTTTCAGTAAAAATGATTTTTTTTTTTTTGGCTATTCTAAATAAAAAAATTAATCATTAATATCTAAATTGCAGGTGGCACTCAGGATAAGGCCATTGAATGAAGATGAAATTCTCCAAGGAGCCACACAGATAGCATACAAAGTACAGAAAAAGGTAACTGATGAACACATGATGAAGTACATTGTACTGTAAAAAATACTTTTGTTTCATTTTTCACATTGTTTCAATGCACATGCAACATATACTTGCTGTTTAAACTTTAGTGTGATAATTTATGATTGCATTAATCAGTTGAAGATTGAGGATTATGCCAAATTTGGGTACACTAATTTATGAATATTTGCTATAGCATGTGTCCATCTGTAGATCTTTGAGATGAAACACTGTAGTGTTCGAAGTGAATAGACTGAATACCCCACAAAGTCGTGTAAGAAATCTATAGCCATAATTGTTATAAAAGTTATCTGGTGATCATATTTGGTGACCATGCAGTGCCGTTTCTTTTTTTTATTTTTTTAGTATGAACAATCAAAATTAATCAGGTAGCCACAATATTTTGTGTTGAGGGAGGAAATATGTACCTTTGAGAATGTTAATGTAGATGATACATCTACATGTATGAACAAATCAGTTACCTTTGAAGTTCTGTAAGGAAGGAAAATGTATACCTTTTAGTATGATACAGTAGACAAAACAAACAAATAAGTTCCTGGTGATATTCTGCAAGGGAAGGAAAATGTACCTGTATGTACGATAAGGCAAGATATGCATCACAAGGTTTCATGCATGCCATAAAAGAATTTTAAAATTTTTCATCTGTATAATCAAATGGATCATTTTATTAGATTTGTTATAATGCCACCCATGGAGATAGGCAATTAACACTTCCAATGGAGTTATGATCAAGTAAATTCCCTACATAGTCATTGCCCTTAAGAATTTTAAGAGTATTTTATGATTTCTGAATCAATTCTCTTAAAGCATTGTACACCTACACCTATGATTTTATCATCTGATCTCTGCATCATTAATGTCTAAAGATTTTATATCTACCAATGAGCCTACATATTAGCAAGTTACTAGTTTATAATGCATTGCAGCATGGGCAGTAATTATCAATAATTCAGGTAGATACCCTTTTTACTATAAAAGTTAAAACAGGTTGGGAGATGATCATTAATATATATAGGATTTCATTTTATTTTACTTCTAAATAATGTGTAAATGTACAAATAAACTTTCATTTAATACTGGAAGCTAGAAATTTACTTCAGACACATTTAAATTTTTTTTTTTACACAAAAAGACTTTTCCTTACAAAAAAGGATAAAAAAAAATCAAGGCACATTTTATAACTTATCTCTTGCTTCTTTGTGAGACATTGGGAATGATATTTTGAAGTGCACATTTTATTGTCCTACGATATTCCAATCGATCAGCGTAATGATGAAAATTGGGATGAAATTTACGTAGGTGATCATGAACATTGGTTTAAGACATGACTTTTTAATAGCCCAGGTTAAAAATGGCTGGTACCGTAATCATATTCGCATTACAGTCTCCTTCCTTTCCCAGTGGGAGGTCACATTTGTTTTCCGAAAAACCTTGAACTCTCATTAAAAATGTAGGGCCATTATTAACAGGGAATATGATAAAGAATACA
Source organism: Saccostrea cuccullata (assembly GCF_032062105.1). Lineage (NCBI taxonomy): Eukaryota > Metazoa > Mollusca > Bivalvia > Ostreida > Ostreidae > Saccostrea > Saccostrea cuccullata. The sequence goes on along the minus strand of NW_026924594.1, from coordinate 39,302 downwards.
GTTGAGACTATCAAAGCATGGAATTTTTTTTTATTACACCTGCAGCTATCATAGAGGTTTCTGAAGCATTTATCCAACACTGAGACAGGCTTCGCTGCTTGACAGAAAAGCAGTTAACTTCTCAAAAAACAATTTTTTGAACTATATATCAACACTTTATGGGTATTGTAATTAGGAACATATAATTTATGCATGGCAAGTTGAGAGAGACCATAGAAGCCTATTTTGACATGAATATTTGATCAGTGGGTGATAAATATATTTTTGTCAGAAGATAATGAGGTGACAAAAAATAAATACTGGGTACTTGTGACACTATAAGACAAAGACCAGCATCTATATATTGATTCCTATTCCAGGATCCCAAGAATATATTCCCAGTGTATAAAATCAATGCTTTATTTCTAGGAGTCCCTCCTTAATGTTACAATCAAGATGGAAATCATTGATTTGTATCGATTTTTCAGGAGAGTATCCGAAATACTATACTCTCGCTGTTGACACTAATTTGATTTCAGATAAGTATTAGGGTAGATAATAATTCATACAGTTATTGTTACATGAGCAGTAAAAATGAAATTGTCAAATGTCTCCTGTTTAGGGTAGAGTTTTACATCAATGATTTGAAGTACAAGGGAAGATGCCTTAATTTTTTGATTACTGATTACCTACTTATTTTCATAGCAACTACTTGACATTTCATTATCATAGTAATTTTTGACCAACTTGCCATGCTTTTATTACAGAAAGAAAGTAAGTACTAGTATAAAATTTAATTTATTTTGTATGGTTTTTGTATCAAAACCATTAATTCTAATTTAAGTTAAAGTCATTGTCAGAATCCACAGTTTACTGTGCCATATTTACTACATTGAAATGAGAAAACATCAGTTCCAATGAATCGAATGATGAATGAGAATGTTTTTTCCTCTGAAATATGCTGTTTAAAGCCTTGTTACCCAGTATTTATGTAAATAAAATAATCTTATTCCATTTCAGTTCAACTGTGTAAAGCTTATAAACAGTTGTTGCCTAATAATTGTTCATAATTGTTCAACAAAACCTTGTGAAATTGTTTTCATTTGAAAACTTCCAGATCAGCCAAGGAATTTAGTAATGTAGTTTTGGAACAAATTGGAAGTAAATATCAAATAGTTTTGATTTTAGATTGTATTGTTATGGACAAACAACGAAGGGGTATTCTCAGTTTGTTCACTCTAAATATCGCTTGTGAATTCATGTTTACACACTCTGTTCCCTATGAAAGACGTGTAAATTAGTTTGGATGATAGGCAATCAAAAATATCAATCAGCGATTCTCCGTATAAAAGTACATTGATATCTGTACAAAGATCTTCTGCTTGAATCATTTTCTCAACAGAATGTCAAATTGGAATGGCTAAATGTAATAAGAAAAGACTTTGTCATTGTCCAAACAAATCAAAGAAATTGCTTTTCAAAATACAAAAAATATTTATTAGCAAAACAAGGCTTCAGTTTTCTTATAGGTCACTCTTGAGGACATTGGTAATAATGAAGTGTTTAGTTTGTGTTTTTGATAAGAATACATTCAAGAAATGAAGAGGTTATTTCAAGTCCCTTTTTAATATAAAAGCTCAGCATGATTTTAAGGATTTTGAAAGAGTGTACCTTTAAGTTGTGAGTTTCAAGTTCATCTACTCATCTCAATGTTTTGCTAAAAGGAAAGAATGGGAAATATAAGGATCAAAGGATGAAATTTCTCAAAAGCACTGCATGTATTGAAAGTTTGACACATGCAAAATCTTTGGGGAAAAAATTTCAAATCTTTGGTCTGCATGTATATGCCACATAAAGAATGTTTTTTCCTTGAGAAATTGAGTGCCCTTGCAATGTTAAATAGGCAAATAAATCCACCTGCAATTAATTAAGAATTTACTTAAATAGATATAATGAGATACTCTTGCTCTTTTTGTGTAACCCTAGAGATGAATAGAAATTTTATTTTCAGCTGAGTCTTAAAATGAAAGCTGCATAATAGCAGTGAATCTGAGGATTTTAGTGTCCATATGATGAAAGTTGAAATTAATACCTTGCCTAAAATAGAAATTCTAGGGCTATATTACTTAGAGCCCACACATGAAAGATTTCCTGCAACACCATAATTATTTCCTTGTGCCAGAGGAAAACCTATGTTGAAGAATCTAAAAGAATTATACAAAGTAGAGCTGACATACAGTATGCCCTGTCTGTGTGTCTGTAAGTTGTTTTGTCCATCTGTCTGCTGGTGGGTTGAGGACTATAAGCAGCAATGTTTCTTCATTGAGCATACATGTACAGTGGATTTTTATGCACAAATGAACAGTACAGTAAAAGTCAGTTATAATGAAGTTACGGGTACAGCTGTAAAGTGAATTAATTTGCAAAAATTTTGAAAATGCCAAAAAAAACTGTCTTTTGACCATGATAATGAAAAAAGAAATACTGAGCACAAGACTTTCTTCTTATATCATGTATAGGGTAGACCATACCTTAATTTAGATGAGCTTATAATTTTAAAAAGTTAAAAATCTTTCCACTCATGCTAAATCTTGTGAATCCTTTGTAGATGGTGGTGTTGATGGACCCAATGGAAGACCCCGAGGATGTGCTGCGAGCCAATCGTTCTCGAGAGAAGCAGTTCGTCTTCGATTATACATTTGATGGGGGTGCTTCTCAGGTACATAAATGATGAAATGAAAATAGACAATGACAATGATTTATTCTCTTAATTGTACCATCATACACTGTAGAGAGGAGGTAGGAAAAGATACACACATGTATATAAATAGAGATGCTCTTTGAAAACTCTAAATATGTGTGAAATGAAATGATTATGAATAGTGAATACAAGTTTAGATAAGAGCTCAATGAAGCAATTTTGTTATCAACTTGTGACTTGGAGACATTTGAAACATTGATTAGACAATCATGAATGTAGATTCCACTATGCATTTATTAATCTACATTGTACACATATTCATGCTGGGTAACCAAAATTAGGGGGTCCCTTAAGTGTAGTTTTATTTACTCATCAGTCACTGTTGACTAAGGTCTAGTACTTGTAGATATATCAGTATTGTACTGTGTTTAGTATACTGGTTTACAGTGATTAACTGTTGATACTAAAGTTTATCCAGTCCTCTCTTGGCCCATGGCTAAAGGCTTAAATAACCGTATAGTGTTGGTATTTCATTGTGATTTAATCCAGACACAAATCTATTATTCACAAACCGTTATGCATGCATGACCCCCTAAACAAAAAGACAAAAAACGTGCCAATAGCCATAATACTGAAGTAGAATCAAAGTACTGAGACAGTACTGAAAGACGGGGTCAAAATAATCTTCATGCTAGATTTCACAAATGTGATTTTTTTAACGAGTTTTAATAACAACTTTATCTTTTCATTAACACACTAAAAACAAAAATATGAATAATATATAATATACATTCACATTTTTCATTTAATTTGATTTGAAGTAGAAAATTTTAATAATTGAAACCTTTCTGAACTGCTCCGAATTTCATCAGGTACGAACTAATAATTTTTCCGGAAGTAAACTATGTGATGCATACACAGTCATAATAATACGCAGGATAGTACTTTGTCTACTAGTGTTATTTACAGTTAATATTTTCAGTTTTAAATTATCAAAATACTTTATTAATTGAGTTAGACAAAGGTTCATATCAATTTCTTCAGTTTGATACAAAATGTTTATGTTTTGATCGAAACAATTTCTGCACTCTTTCGTATGCGTAGATTTAATTCATGTGTTATCACCACGGCTTCCGTTTTCTATTTTTAGGCCTCTGAGAGTAAACTAAAAGACGGGGTCACGTGACCCCGTCTAAAAATGAACAGAAAGGAAGGAGGAGGGTGATGGACAGGAGGTATAATGAGGAAAAGTTTTCTTGTATTTGAGATAAAGTCTGTCATACAGTTTTTACACATCTTGAAAAAATATGGAACATTGAAAAAGCAAGATTGACAATATGCAACTTAGGTCATTTCCATCTGTTTGGGTCAAAATATTTGATGATAGACAATGTATGGGTGCTTGCAATTTGACATTTGCTTATCAAGTACATCTTACATGTGGATTTTTTATACAATACTGTGCTAATTATTTAAAGTATATGTAAAGTATACAGTTGTACTTGACAATTTGCTTCATAAAATACATTCTAATGCAAAATAATTTGAATCCCCCCCCCAAAAAAAATTGAATTACAAATTAAACAATAAAAATTCCAAGAAGAAGCATCTTGTATTTCATGCATGACATAAATTGAGTTAACATTCAAACAAGATTAAATCAAAATGAATTCAGGAAGATTAAATATGTATTAAAGCCTTTAGGGTTTGCCAAGTTCATAACAATTGCTGAATGTGCAATGCGTGCAGTTTGATGCATGTACTTCAAGAATTGGTAATCAGATCTGAGCAGTAAACAAGACTGAAATAAATACCCTTACACAACGCTAAAAAGACATTATTTTACCATCAGATTACATGCTTAATCAAGTTATTTAATAAAAAGTACCCAGCTCTTGAATCAAGTAAACAGTTTTCGAGCTTTTTAAAAACATTTTCGGTTCCAGTTAGGAAATGTGACTTCCGAAAAACCTGTAGAACCGGGATATTGGGAGAGGAATTGATTCCAATGTGCACTTGGCAATTACTTGACCTGGAAATTGTAGCTTTAGGAAATAATTTGTAATGTTCCAATTGCGTTAAATGGGACTTGTTTTATTCTATTTAAAAAGAACAACAATAAGGTTATCCCTTATCTGAGATATCACAATATTTGTGTACGCACACAAAGAAGTTAAATCCCGATATTATTATTAATATTTATATGCACATGGTGTAAATTTCCAGCAGTAAATTGTATTAAATCAGTGTGAATATTGGGGATTAAATATTTTCTAATTATCTTGTTAAGAAAACACACCCATAGAGAATCATTAAATATTTTCGTATACACTTTTTTTTTTATTGATGCATTATTTTCTTGTCATCTGCTTGACTTTCTTTGAGAACGAACAAAAGAATTTTAAATCCACTTCAAGTCACATAGATAAAACAACTTTTTTGTATATACCTCTAGTAGCTAGCCCAAGAAAAAGGTTTAAACTGTTTTGTTTGTCGGGTCATTCAAAGCATTTGATTTTTGGCTGATTCAAACACCCCCCAACTGCTAGCATTGAAATTTTAATGACCATGTTTGAGCAAAAATGGTTTTGTTTGATGTATATCAAAGAAGTGACTTTATTTTCAAGTCCAGGAACATAGTATTGTGGGCATGTTATCTAGTTTTGGTTATAGGGTGCCAAGGTACAGCTAGGAATGCCATGAAAGTCTAGTCTTTCAATGAGTAAATTTTTCACATAACAGAAATATTAGCATTTTTTTTTATTTTTTTGCTGATCAAATTCTGTTGTTCTGTCATATTTTGAAAATATATAGAATTTAGCTCAGAGTTGTAAAACTCTAAAACATATAATTATATCTTATAGGTATTGCAGTTCAAATGGAATCACAATTTTTTTTTTGATGGATCAACTTAATTTCAGTGAAAAATTTAGGCCATATTAAAAGCCAATGATACAGTATATGCACATAATTACCCAATTTTGAGATACAAATAAATAGTTTGTCATAAAAAAAGTACTAAAAAAATATGTCTTATAGCAATAGTTGAAAATGAGAAAAGTGTACATGTGTATTAGGAAATACGTGTATATGAGGACTTCTGCAAATATTCAAATTTACACTTTATTATTAAATTATGGTAATTAGGACAACTATTTCCATCATTATCGTAATGGGAAAAAGCTCATAATGGAGAAAATTTTATTGCATTTTGTTAATATTACCTCAGGGAAAACTTGCATCTTTCAAAGAAACTTTCATGAATTTTTCTGTATTGTGCAACAAGTACAGTGAGACAAAAAAAATCAATACATTTTTGCCTATCAAAGCATAATATTTGACTCCATTTATTTATAATTCATAGATAATATACATATATATGAAAATTTCAAAGCCTCGTGGACAATAGCTGTATATTGATCAAAAATTCCAGCGCTACCACAGACAGGTTGGGATGGGTGGAACATGAGGGGTTAATTGTACCTGGGCTAGTTTTTACGAATGGTCACTTTGTTTGTACTATGATATATCAGTAGAATTAGCTACATTAAAATTCCTGATGACATTTTGAATGAAAGGTTGACAGGTTTTGTAAAGTCAATACTTGTTGAAAAGTAAATATTTATTGATATTAGATTGAATTGGAGATTTTATTTTAAATGTGTTTTAAGAAAGGAAAAAATTGAAAATTGCATACTATAATGCATGAAATTGACTTTAATTATGTGTTTCAATTTAAGATTTTAATATCTTAATTATTATTTGTAAATATTTAAGTAATTAAGCAAAGAAATGTGTATAACTTGAAAAAATTTCAAATGTATTCTGTCGATAAAGAGATTTTACATAGATTTCAGCATCATAAAAATAAAAGCTTTAAACTTTTTATTATTCTTGAATTGTCTGGTTTTCATTTGTGATATATTTATGATTTTTAATTCCCAGCTTATATTTAGGAATGTACAGTATATGTGTTTCAATTAAAGATTTAAATATCTTAATTTTTATTTGTTATCAGGTCATTGATGTATGTTTTATATTTTACAGGGAGAAGTATACAGAACGACCTCACAGTTTCTGATTCCCAGTGTCATTTCGGGATATAATGCCACTGTTTTTGCCTATGGTGCCACTGGTAAGTTTCCAATGGTCCAACTGGTTTTAATTACACCATTTTATAAATCAGTTTTAGTTTGAAGTGTCCATACTCAAAAATCTCAAAACAATGAAGAATAAGTCAGAAATGTACTGCCATCGAAGTTCCTTACCCCAAAACACATGCATGGTTACCATACATGTAATATTGTAAATAATATTTGAGCATTCTTAGTTCTGAGGTTTAACTTTCGAAACTTTTTATTATGTAGTACGTACATTGAGTATTATTGATCACTTCCGCAAAACTTGAAAAGAGCAATTTAGGTTTTTATGTAACTTTTTGATATTAAAATGAATGTATTTAATGTTTTCATAATGGATCTTTTCAAATCATTATGACACAACTGACATTTTCAGCCAATTTTATTGACCTGCAGATTTCATATATCGCATGCATTGATTTTATCATGGATTTTTCCACTATGAGTGTTTAGCAAATACAAATGGAAAAACAGCTTGAGATAAATCGAGCGTTTGAAGTGGCCATATAATCTTAACTTCAAAGAGCTCTAACAGTGGGCAAGGTTTCACTGTCATCTGTTTGTTTCCAATTTCCTCTTGCTGTGAAATAAATAGTTGTCTTATTTTAATTAGCAATAGTATCCAATTTTAATAATAAATCTTAGGCTATATATATAGCTTGTATAGTATTTTTAGAAAGTGTGAAGAAATCTATGAGCAGAATCAAATTACCAATATATTGATCATCTTATTGTGAATAATAGGTAGCCCACTCATTTGTAGATCATATATCATATACTCGAGCATTAGAATTATTTTTTTCTTATTTTTCTAAAATTGCAATTTTAGAAAGATTGCAGGGATTAGTAGTAAAATAAAATTCTGTATATAATTATCCAGTTTTTCAATTTTTTCACACATTGTCTTTAAAGAGATAAAACAAACAAAAAAAATGTTTGTATTTTTGTCCTTTAACAAAAATAACATAAGCAATAAATGCTAAAAAATCAAACAAAATGATTTGGGGCTAGTATAAAATGAGCAGAATTGTTTTGGAAAGTACACTATATTTACTATTAAGATATGATGACTGTCTGTGGTTGAAACCAATCAACAAAATAAATCTTGTCTGCATGCACACAAAGTTTTAGTAATCTGTTTTATGATAAAATTTATACCTGTTTTAGGTGAAAAATAATAATGGCCAAAAATATCCCTTTTTCACCTTAATGTAAAAATACGGTACAACTGACACATTGATCGTGTTTTATGTGGCCACAGTACCCTATTGGCCTGATACATTTAGTGTAATGTTGTTAACTGACTGAGGTTACCCTCAGATTAATATGTTCTTCTTGAATAAAATATAAGGTTACAGACGTACTGGAGATGAGGGAATTTGTTCCATATATAGAAATGCTAATTTGCTACAAGTAGTGATGCTAGAATCCTGTGTTTCAAATTACAGAAGATAATTGAAAACACTGTACATGGATATTGGTATCATTGAAAATCTTTTATTTTGTTGTCAATCACATTGCAGCCAAGATTGACAGTAGCCTTTGAGGGTTGACACTTGTCAAAGTTAGTCTCGGCTACATGATCCTACATCTATATGCAATTTTAAGATTACTTGAGCTAAAGTGAGGTTTTCCTATCACCCATTGTCTGTCTATGTGATTGTCTGTCCTTCTGTAAACTTGGCAATGTAACATTTTGACTTCTTCACAAGAACCACTTGGTCAATTTTAACCAAAATTGGCACATTCATCTTAGCCAAGGTAAAGAGGCTTCTAAATTGTTGAATTATATAGACCAAGTTCCCTTTCCAAGGAAATAAAGAAAAATCATTTAAAAAATCTGTCAAACCACTGGGTAGGAAAATGTGTAACATTTGAAAACTTTCTGGAGAGATGTGTTATTCCATTGTGCCCTCTCTAGGAAATTGGTAGCTTGTCATTCAATATTCAAGATATACATGTACATAATAGTGTTGATAATACATGTTGTATTCCTTTAAAATTGAGCTTTGATCAACTTATGTACGGTATATTTATTAACTTTCATACTTATTAACAGGTGCTGGGAAGACCTACACAATGCTGGGGGCACATGATGAGCCGGGAATCATGGCCCAGGCCCTCAATGATCTATTTTTAGAAGTAGAGAGGACCAGTGAGGACATGTCCTACAAAGTGACCATGTCCTATTTAGAGGTAGGTACTATGGGACAAAAATAACTTATGTTGTTGTTATTAGAAATTGTCCTGTTTGTTAGGATGTGTAATTTTGAGAGATTTAGGAAAGGGAAGCATTAGAAATATCTAGGGATGTCAAAATTGTCAAGAATTGATATTCGAATATTCGATGGGAGTATTCGAATATATTCGAATATTCGATAAAATAAATACACCTTGCTTTATTAAATATATATCTTCACTCTCCTGTCAAGTAGTATAGAGTTTATGCCATTATTTCGGAATAAAAACTCATGTAGCGTTTGGTAAATACTCTGCAATTACACTGCAATTATGTTTTAAAAAAAAAATATTGAATAGTATACATCCCAAATGTAATGATAGTTTTTAGAAAATTCAAAAGATTCTTTAGTATGTTCCAGATTAATTGATAGTTTTACTTAAGTCTACACTGATAACTCCTACAAATTTATACCAAGTAGAACAATTATCTAATGGTGAAATATTAAAAGCAATTACTTTTTGCTAATTATAATTACCTGATAATGATTTTTAATGATTTTTACATAAACAAGGGGTCCGTATGTTTACTGTAAAACTGTGTCCTTACACAATACAAGCTGATTGTAAGTACTGGAAACTATTATACTACTAATTAAGTGAACAAATAAATATATTACTCTAATAGATACACTTTCCACACCTTTAAGGTAATCCAAGAAGAGTATTCTTTTTTTAATTTTTACAAACTTTATTCAATTTCTGATAAAACTTGCCAGGTTTTCTCTCTTTTTTATGCTTTTATGCTGAAAAACGAATATTCGAATCATAAAATCATATTCGAATATCAACTCATCGAATGAATATTCGAATATTCGAATATTTGTTGACATCCCTAGAAATATCAAATAAATTAAATTATCAAAATGACTCCTACTTAAATTTCATTCTTAACGCAAGATTTTAATAAATTGTATATTTCACTACGTGTTTATATTGTTATAAACAATTTCTAAAATGGGGCAAGCTATTAATAAAGATGTTGATGAAGGATATCAAGTCTCATTTAATTAAAGTCAACATTTCACAAGTATTTTGGTTGATTTACAGTGATCATGTTGGCAAGTACGATGTATCATAAAGTTTAGTGCTGACTGACATTTTTCATACTAGTTGTTAGGGTATTATGCTGTAAATCAGTTTCTATTTTGTCATCACTAAGAGTACATGTATACGTAAAAGAGTATGTTACAAGGCCTACTCAACAGAATTTCAAAATCATCGCAGTGCATTTGCATTCTTCAGAGGTTACTTTGTAAAGAGAAATAAGTAAAATGACAAGCCGATCACACACCAAAAATAGAGATCTTTTTAAATGACATTGAATTGAATCAGACATTTTCCAGGCTTCATAAAAGAATATTGGATATGAAAACCAGCTTATATGAAATCTGAAATAAAATATCAAAAGGGTTTCAAAGCTGTACCAGGATTTCATTTGAAGTGAAAGTAAAGGTTAAATTACTAGTATTGTCACAATCTATACTCTGAATATACCCCGATATACCTAGAAAAAAAGATGGAATCGTGGGGCAGTAAAATTTCAATGCATACTTTGGAAATTAAATCTGGTAGAGTAACAAGATTAAGGGATGACAAGCAGAAACCTGATAAAGTTCCGTCTAATCCCTCTAGTTATTCCCGTTGGAGGGATCAAATAATTAACCACGCATTGAATCGGGGTTCCATCCGCTCATATTTTAAGCCTGATTGATGCATTCAAACTTGACTGTGCCTCAACAAGAGGGAATATAGGGCCTGATTTCATCCTGCTTATTTCTGCCTTGTTGCTGTCAGGACCATGTTTGGAATTAATTCATCTTGATCAACAACGTTGAAACTTGATCTCGCGGATTCGTTTTATCCAAAATCAATCCGGGGAAAGTTTTGGATAATAAAAATAAAATTTATAATCGATGTGGTTTAAAAAATTTAAAAGGGGGGAAATAGCACTTCAAGTTGGGTGAATGATTGATAATTATCTTGTCATTAATTTTTATGAGAATTTCAGAAGACTGCAGTGACAAATGCATTCACGTCATTTGCCTAAAGTTTATCTGAGGTTTATTCTATCGATCCACATCGTAAATTAGGGATAATGTGAAATAATAAAATATGATCCTACTTTATTTTGTCCTTTGATGCATGTTATAAATGTTTCGTTACCATGTAACTTTCACACGATAAAAAATATTTTCTTTACGTAGCGAGCTTTGAAACTGATGCTTCTTTGTTCACTTGATGTATCTAGGATTAGACAGACAGAGAAACATCCCATTGTGTTTTCATCCTTTTATTTCTTTATAATAAAGCTAGGATATATAGACTTTTGATATCTTTTCTTACCCATAGCTTTGTGTTTTGTTAGCAATCTAAAGTTTTTGGAATTTTTTTTTTTGGTGTGTGCAAGACCCAGAGTCAATTTTTTTTACAGCAGTCTCTAAGAGACCATGATCAATAGAATTGTCCAAAGGGCAAACGAAGTTATAACCTTGATAAGTTCAAATCTTTATTGTTACTGCTGCTGCCCTGTATAAACCTTGGATTAGGAGCAAGGATAAAATTTCAATAGCACATTTTTATATTTTTTCATTTTGAAATCCATACACTGGCTGGCCTTGAGTCAATTTAAATCTGAATACAGGTTATAGATGTGCATGATTGGGGATTTTTTAGTTCATTTAATTTCATAATAGGCAAGATTTAATAACATGCCATATTTTACAAATTGAATGCTAAAAAGAAATCCCCTTGTAAATTTTATTTACATATTAACCACTTTGCTAACATTTGTGAACTAAGAGATTTATGTGTACTTAAAGCTGCACTATATATAAATTAAAGTCTTTAGAAAAAAAAAACTATTATTAGAAACATTCACAATTGATTTTTTTCTCTCAAGTAGATTAGAAATGAATGTGCCCAAATTAAATATTAGGATTTTCTTTTTACCCATCATATATCTTTTATGAACACAACAGAATAAATAAATATTACACCATAAAAAATCCAGTTAAGAAAAACTTAACAAATCCTTACTTTGGTTGTTTACTTAGATCTATGTAGACAATGTGAGAACATTTTTTAAATTGACAACTTAAGCAATTAAAGAAATGATTTATTTCTTAAACTGCATGTCATATTTATGCTCTGTCATGGTTGAGACTTTACTCAAAATGCATATTGCTTTTAAAATTTTGATTTGTATACTGACATATAAAATTGATATCACTTATTTGCTGGCACTTATTGAAGAATCCACAACTTTTCTGACATTTAATCAAATGTTCAATTATAAAGTCTGAAGATTGCCATTTATATAATTCATCAACTTAATGTGCTGGTTTTATTTGGGGAACATGATAGTTCAATTATGATATTAGGTGATAGATTGTGTTAAATGCACCAGGTAGGAATGATAATGGCTACTGAGAATTACAGCCCCTTTGTTTAATGGAAGAATATCGCACACCACACCATCTGTTGGTGTTTTTTTTTTAAGTGTCCCTTAGAAATGCTTAGCTTCATGACACTCAATTTCTGATGCACTTGGAAACCTACTGGTTTGTTTTGTTGAGGAGACGTCAGCAAAAAGAATTTTAAAAATTTTCATTGCACAGGTTGTAGGAATGACAGAGCTACTCTTTGAAATGAAAAATTGGTTTCTAATTAAATTTTTTATATTAGTAAATTTTGATCTTTAACAGATAGTTTTTTGTATTCTGTATCATTAAAGGATCATATGATTTTACAACAATCACTGAATTATTCGGTGTTTGAGTAGTATGAATACTCCAGATTAAATTGGGACCCACTGTCAAAATATTAAAGTGTACTGTATGATCTCGGCGTTTTATCCATATGGCTCAATCTAGAACTTCCAAAGTGAAAAAAATCCTCAAACAAATCACTTTAACAAATCACTTATGAATCAGTGATTTGAAGATGATTTGTAAGTGATGCAAATTCCCATGCAAATGAGCTAACAAATCACTCCTAACAAATTGTAAGCAAATCACCCTGAAATCATAACGAAATCACTTGAATAAATTGTGTAGAAATCACTTCTGTTGAACAAATCGCAACCAAATCACTCTAAATAAATTGCAAACAAATCATTTCAAATAAATTGCAAACAAATCATTTCAGTTTAACAAATCACTTTCAAATTACTCCAGGTGCATACACACGTGTGTGCATGATGCTCATGTAACCATCCCTCTCTTACTATTTGAAACACACATGCATGCATATTTGTTGTACATGTATATTAACTAAAATACTTTTGGCAAGAGTATTTTAAAATATAAACTTTTACTAGGATGTGTCCTAATTAAGATGGCATCATGTATTTTAGATATAGACACATGACTTCAACTACACACTTGGCTCCAAATTAAGAATAAGCTATAAGCATATAACTGTTGACTTTTAGAAGTTGGTAAATGTTAATTTTCTTATCTGAAATAAATATTTGTGTAGACACTTTGAAAAAGCAAGTACTTTGCTAGCTTTACATAGATTTTGTTTTAAACATTAATTGCTACCAACTTTGTTGTTCAGGTCTTCTGCAGAACAGTAAATTGCATGTAAACATAGGGAATATTAACTGAATCTAAGGAGGAAATGATAGCATAATACAGTTATACATACCTTAAAACTATATTTTGCACGGTTATGGAGAAAACATCAGTTTCAACAAAAGAAAAGAGGTATGAATCTAGAACAGCACAATCTAGCTCCTTTCATTTCAATTCAAATCTGATAAATAAAAATTGGCGGTGGAGTTTCTAATACTGACCAATCAGCAAGCCAGGCGGAAGTTGTAAAGTAAATCACTCTCAAATCACTCTGAAGAAGGACCATGAGATCAACAAATCATTTACAAATCATCCAGAAGAAAGTCTAAGTTAACAAATCATCTTCAAATCACTTTGAAGAAAAAAAGTTCCAGAAATCATTTTCAAATCACCTTGAAGAATGGCTAAGTTCAACAAATCATGAAGAAATCACTGTAACAATTTCCTAAGTTTAACAAATCACTCAGAAATTGTCTGAAATGGGAAAGAAATCACAAGCAAATCACCCTTTCATAACAAATTGTAAGCAAATCATAGTCATCATTTTGGTAGAAAGTGATTTAAGCATGATTTGTTAAATGAATTGCTTACAAATCACTGAAACAAATCACTTTAAAGTGATTTTAAAGCAATTTGTAGGCAATTTGTAAGTGATTTGTTTGAAAATTTTTTCACTTGGGTTGAATAAAAAAATAACTCAAGATCCTTTTCCTTTTCAGATATACAATGAAATGATCAGAGACCTTTTGAATCCAAGTGCTGGTATTCTGGACTTACGTGAGGATGCAAAAGGAGGCGTCCAGGTGGCAGGACTGTCAGAGGTCATGGCAAGGTCAACCGATGAGGTAACTAACCCCCACCCCCTTCCTCCTCTCTCAGCTATAACATCTGCATGACTAGGAGATCAAGAGATCTCTAAACGTCAGAATTTCTTTTGAACTACTTTTCGTTAATTTAACTTCTTAAATGATAGCAAAGAACATATTGTAAAGCTGTTACATTTGACAATGAATTCTCGTTAGCACCTTTGACAGAAAGGAGTAAATATACATTGCTTAATGTTCTGTAACTTTTATTTTTATGACAAGTAGAATCAGAAAATGCCAAATTAAATCTCTACTAATTTGTTGAAAATCAATTTCTATGAAATATTACACAGGTGACAAATAATGAATTTATATTCTACATCTAAATTAGTGTTCAGTGGTTACTTTTTTTATTTTAGGTGATAGACATGTTACTGAAGGGAAATAAAGAGAGGACCCAGGAACCCACAGCAGCCAACAAGACGTCCTCCCGATCTCACGCTGTCCTACAGGTGTCCATCAAACAACAAAATCGTGTCCGCAACACAACACAGGAAGTCAGGATGGGGCGACTCTTCATGATCGATCTAGCGGGATCGGAGAGGGCCGCTAACACACATAATCGGGGGAAACGTATGGTAGAGGGAGCCCATATTAACAGATCCCTCCTTGCCCTTGGAAACTGTATAAATGCCCTCAGTAAGCTTTTCTTTCTCATATGGAAAGTCAAAACTAAGACCTATTTCTGTTTTCTAAAGGATTACTTTGATGTACTTGTCTTGGTAATTTTGATTTAGATGTCATTGTTGAACTCAACAATATTGCACAAGAATTTATTTCTTTTGCACCATTTGAGATGGATATTATGTGATAGAATATAGGCATTCTAATCTTATATACGTAAGAATGGGAGAGAGAAACATTTAGATGAGTCAGGTGTAACCCCGGAATCAATACCCTAATTGGTGTCAGTAAATTGCTTATATTTTGCAAAGTCATTCCACTGAAATCAAATTGCTTTTAAGCTAATGAGTAAAACATTAAAGTTTAAATATTCCACAGACATTGTAATTGCTTGAATGCTGGAATGGGATGTTGGTTGGCAACCATAAAGAGTATATGTGTTAAATTCCCATTTTTTTGTTAATGAATAATTACACAGAACAATAGCATTTAAACCAAGAGGTAGATACATGAATTATGAAGATTCATCCTAGTCAAAGATGATAATGCTGAAATTTAAATCTTCTTTCAGCTGATACAAAAGGCTCTAAGTATGTGAATTATCGAGACAGTAAACTGACTCGACTCCTGAAAGAAGCTCTCGGAGGGAACTGTAAAACGGTCATGATCGCCCACATTAGCCCCGCCTCCCTGCATTTCGAGGAATCCAGAAATACCCTGGTCTATGCTGACAGAGCAAAACATATTAAAACAAAGGTTAACAAAGCTTATATGGACATACATGATCATAAAATGTGTATTTATAATAAGAACAAATTCCAAGCTAAGTCACTATCACTTTTTGTGTCTCATTTGACATGGGTCCTTATAACCACATATCGACCTAGACAGAAGTCCATAATTTCATGAGATTGTTTCTGATTTCTAAACCTTATATATTTCAGTCTTTGATTGAAATAAATTTAAACCAGGATAATTTTCTTTTTATTTTTATTTTATTTAACATCAAAGAATATCAAATTTGTTTTTCATCTGTAATTTAGAGAGATCTATCGAATCAAAAATTTCATTCTTGTTGCTTTGCCTTTACAGGTGAGGAGGAATGTGACTGATGTGTCCTATCACATAGCTCAGTACACCAACATCATCCAAGAGCTGAGAGAGGAGATCCAGAGACTGAGACACAGGCTCCACGACAAATCCAGTCCCAGGCCAGGGGCCAATATACTCTCTGTACAAGGTATATAAATAAAATCTAGTCCTAGGCCAGGGGCCAATATACTCTCTGTACAAGGTATTTAGACAAAACTAGTCCCAGACCAGGGGCCAATATACTCTCTGTACAAGGTACATAGAAAAATCTAGTCCCATGCCAGAGGCCAATATACTTTCTGTACAAGGTATGTAGACAAATCTAGTCCCAGGCCGGGGGCCAATATACTATATAGATAAGTCTAGTCCCAGGCTGTACAAGGTATATAGACAAAGGTCTAGTCCCAGGCCAGGGGCCAATATACCAAGGTATACTCTCTGTACAAGGTATATAGACAAGTATATAGACTCTAGTCCCAGGCCAGGGGCCAATATATTCTCTGTACAAGGTATATAGATAAG
The DNA here is from genome assembly GCF_032062105.1 of Saccostrea cuccullata. Classification (NCBI taxonomy): domain Eukaryota; kingdom Metazoa; phylum Mollusca; class Bivalvia; order Ostreida; family Ostreidae; genus Saccostrea; species Saccostrea cuccullata. Next base: position 22,561 of record NW_026924594.1, on the reverse strand, counting down.
TCTATTTCCAGGCCAGGGGCCAATATACTCTCAGTACAAGGTATATAGACAAGTCTAGTCCCAGGCCAGGGGCCAATATACTCTGTATAAGGTATAAAGATAAGTCTAGTCCCAGGCCAGGGGCCAAGGCTTGTCCCAGGGGGGCCAATATACTCTCTGTAGGCCAGGGGCCAATATACAAGGTACATAGACAAATCTAGTCCCAGGTCAGGGGCCAATATACTCTCTGTACAAGGTATATCGATAAGTCTAGTCCCAGGCCAGTGGCCAATATACTCTCTGCACAAGGTATATAGATAAGTCTAGTCCCAAGCCAGGGGCCAGTATACTCTGTACAAGGTATATAGACAAATCTAATCCCAGGCCAGGGGCCAATATACTCTCTGTACAAGGTATATAGACAAGTCTAGTCCCAGGCCAGGGGCCAATATACTCTGTATAAGGTATAAAGATAAGTCTAGTCCCAGGCCAGGGGCCAATATACTCTTTGTACAAGGTACATAGACAAGTCTAGTCCCAGGCCAGGGGCCAATATACTCTCTGTACAAGGTACATTAGACAAATCTAGTCCCAGGCCAGGGGCCAATACACTCTCTGTACAAGGTACATAGACAAATCTAGTCCCAGGCCAGGGGCCAATATACTCTCTGTACAAGGTACATAGACAAATCTAGTCCCAGGCCAGGGGCCAATATACTCTCTGTACAAGGTATATCGATAAGTCTAGTCCCAGGCCAGGGGCCAATATACCAGTAGTCGATTTCCAGGCCAGGGGCCAATATACTCCTGGCCTAGTGGCCAATATACTCTCTGTACAAGGTATATCGATAAGTGTAGTCCCAGGCCAGGGGCCAATATACTCTCTGCACAAGGTATATAGATAAGTCTAGTCCCAAGCCAGGGGCCAATATACTCTGTACAAGGTATATAGACAAATCTAGTCCCAGGCCAGGGACCAATATACTCTCTGTACAAGGTATATAGACAAGTCTAGTCCCAGGCCAGGGGCCAATATATTCTCTGTACAAGGTATATAGATAAGTCTATTTCCAGGCCAGGGGCCAATATACTCTCAGTACAAGGTATATAGACAAGTCTAGTCCCAGGCCAGGGGCCAATATACTCTGTATAAGGTATAAAGATAAGTCTAGTCCCAGGCTAGGGGCCAATATACTCTTTGTACAAGGTACATAGACAAATCTAGTCCCAGGCCAGGGGCCAATGTACTCTCTGTACAAGGTATATAGACAAATCTTGTCCCAGGCCAGGGGCCAATATACTCTCTGTACAAGGTACATAGACAAATCTAGTCCCAGGCCAGGGGCCAATATACTCTCTGCTCTCTGTACAAGGTACATAGACAAGTCTAATCCCAGGCCAGGGGCCAATATACTCTCTGTACAAGGTACATTAAACAAATCTAGTCCCAGGCCAGGGGCCAATATACTCTCTGTACAACTCTACTGTACAAGGTACATAGACAAATCTAGTCCCAGGCCAGGGCCAATATACTAGGCACAAGGTACATAAAACAAATCTAGTCCCAGGCCATGGGCTAATAAACTCTCTGTACAAGGAATTTAGAAAAGTGTAGACCCAAACCAACAATTCTTAAGCAAATTGTATCAGCCCCAACTATGCCCCAAGACTCGGGTCCAAGGCATAAATAAGGCTAGGTTCAAGGCCATTACACTTTCATCAAAAAGAATATAGGTTCATACATGTCTGTTTCCAGACTCGGGGCCAAAATATTCCCTATACAAGATACATACATATAGATATTTCTGTTCTAAGGACTATGCAGGGCAAACATACTGTATATTTCAGGAACATGTCTAATTTATAGCCTGAAAATCATAAACTTACCTTTTGAGGTTCCTCTGTTATTAGAATAAAATGCAGCTTATCACTATAATTAAGCCTAAACAAAGTGATCTATGGTACTATCTTTGTTTTGTACAGCTGAAGTTGTGGAGGCAAAGAGGGAGGAACTGACCAAACTCAAGGAACAACTGCTCATATCATTCAAGGATCAGATGGAGCTCAGGTACAGATTACTAAAGACTCAATTATATATAATATGGTTTATCCTCTCTCTGAAACTGAAGTCAAAGTTGTAAATGGTTTAAAAGTGGCTTAATTCTTTTATATTATCTAAATAAGAAAGTTCAGAGTTATGATTCTTTCAGCAATGTACTTTTTACTTGTGATATTCTTAAGGAGACAACAACTTACATCTGCAGTGTAATTTATACATTTCTTCCATCCACCAGGAAAAGTTTAATGGAGCTGAACAATGCCTCTATGGAAGTCAGCCTAGAAACCAATAGAAACCAACTCATCATCAGCGAGTAAGTCTTCTGGCTTTGGGGCTTAAAATTTTATTAAGATATCATTGTAAACAGATTTGTAGGTGAACATTAATTTGTATGACTACTTAATATACAAAGTTTGCATGATTTTTTTTTTAATATTTATAGATGGGAGTTGGAGAGAGCTAGATTTTCCAGAAGAAAGGAAGGGGGAGATAAGGCAGACACAGGTAAGTATTGGTCATTATCAGAGGTTATCAGTAGTAATTCTTTGTTAAGGACAAATCCTACAAACTTTTTCTCAGAAATCAGAAAAATAAACAGATATATAAATAAATGAAAATAATTAAAGTTTAACTGAATTAAGTTTTATTTTTCATTCAAAATTTCTCAATTATTTTCTATTGTCATATATAGTAAACATGGAAAGGACTTATATAGGTAGTGCCTGCTGTCCAATCCTGTTAAGTTTATACAAAATCAAATATTGTTTAAAAATAAAAAAAAATATATAGTAAACATTAAAGATAAACTTTAGAATCACTAGTTTACAAATGCCAATGTAAATGATGCCCCTTCTGAATGAATGAATAAATCCCCCATCTTAATAAAATAAATAGTTGGGAATAAAAATTTTAAAAAGAAATTTTAAAAAAACACACCAAATAATATTTTAAAAAGTTTAAAGTGCCTTAGAATTGATATCCTGTCTGTCTATTGTTTACAGAGGATTCTAAGGCTCTGGAGCTGGCGGGAGCCGGATCGGACGACCTCCAGGAGACAGAGGACGTGAAGCTGGCCCGGGAGGAACTCAAGGTGCTTCACGACGAGAAACATCGGACCGAGAAGTTACGTACCACCGTAATGAAGGAACTGGAACAGGCCCGCGTCAAAACTAGACGTATAGAGGAGGTATAGAGATTTTGTCTGAAGAATAAATACCTTAACAGGGAAATTTGTTTAATCGCCATGTTGTGTATTCAAAAATCTTGTTCATTGTCTTATTATATGCAATGTTGTGGAATCAGGCCAAGTTTTATGAAACCAGAATTTTCTGTATAAAACAAGTTTTACTTATTTAGTATACTTTATGAATCAAAATTGCAGACAATATTTGACCTAATCTTAAGTAACAATATAGGTGTATTTTCTTACATGTACTTGGTTACTTGGCTCACGTTTCAGATATTTTATTTCCCTTCTTTGTAGACAATCCCGCATAGAATCAACACAGAAGACCAGCGTGAGATCCTCAGTCTGCTGTGCAAAGTCCATGAACTGGAGATAGAAAACACAGAGACGCAGTCAGCCTGTCTGCTAAGGGAATTCCAAATCAAGCGCAAAGATATGGTGATTTCGCGATTTCGTCAACACCAGAATCTCTGTGATCAAATTATTCGACGACAAAAGAAAATTATGGAAGGTAACTTTAAGTTAGAAAAATGCAAGAAATTAGTTTTAATTTTCGTAAAGCTTAAATTTTTTGTTCATATAACTAATGAAGTATTATCCTTGATATATTCTCAGACTTACAAAATTCAGGTATATTTTTATAAAAAGTGTGTTTTGATGTTCAATTAATGCAGTGAATTTGCATTGGGTTTCTTTTCTTTCTTTTTGTATTGCTATAAATGCCGATTCTCAAAAGAGGTCTAAGAGCAAAAAAATGTAAAGTTCTATGATAAACTTGATTTGTGAATACTGTTTGTGGTGCATTGTGAATACATGTGTTGGGATCTTGCTGGTGATGGTTGTAAATTTTTATTTTTGCCTTAATAGGTAGTGATGAGATTTGCATCTGAAGTTCTACATTCCAATTAACTGATCAAAGTGATTATACCACATTTATCAATTTTTTTCTCCGACATTTTGTCAGTTTAACCTGGACAGAATTTTTAAATTTGCACAGAAAATAAGATAGCAGCCACACAGGACTTAGAGGAGCTGTACAACCTGTATCAGTTAGAACAGGACGACAGGATGATGCTGAGAGAGGACTCGGGGCATCTCAGTCCGGAACTCAGATTAAAGGTTTCTCATAGACATCTCAGTCCCAAACTCAGATTAAAGGTATCTCATTTATAAACATCTCAGTCCCAAACTCAGATTAAAGGTATCTCATAGACATCTCAGTCCCAAACTCAGATTAAAGGTTTCTCATAGACATCTCAGGTATTTCATCAGATTTAAAGGTATCTCATAGACATCTCAGTCCTGAACTCAGATTAAAGGTATCTCATAGACATCTCAGTCCAGAACTCAGATTAAAGGTATCTCATAGACATCTCAGTCTCATACTCAGGTTAAAGGTATTTCATATATAGACATCTCAGTCCTGAACTCAGATTAAAGGTATCTCATTTATAGACATCTCAGTCCCGAACTTAAACTAAAGGTATCTCATTTATAGACATCGCAGTCCCGAACTTAAACTAAAGGTATCTTAAGCTCATCTCATCCCAATCTTAGATGAAAAAAAATACTTCAAGGTTAATCATGATCACATTTTTTTTAGCCAGTCAAAAATATTTAGGTATTTCAATATTTAATACAGGTACTTCATGAATTGTTTTCAAAATTTATATTGTATCTTTTAGACCCAGTTATGAAATTGTTCACTGTCCCAAAATGGCAAAAAAAGGACTTAAAAAAATAATTCTACACACAATACATTGAACTACTCTAATGAGAATTATCCTGTTTCTTGCAGGCTTCGTCCAATTCCAGTAATTACCGTAACCTGCCTGATGAGGTGGATCAGCTGAGTACACTGACAGAGGAGGACGAACGGGGGAACCTGCTGACCTACAGATCTGGGTCAGTAGAAAAATTTACTTGTACCACAAATTCTCATTTAACTCAGTATTACAAAGTCTTACATGTATCAATAGAGTAATTGTTTGAAGAGTAAGGATCTAATATTTCTCTTACAACTTTTTCATAGGAAACATATTCTTAAAATATGTGTGCAGAGAGTCACATTTTATCATACATATGCATGCTGTGCTGTAAATGATGTAGCAGGAAGTTGAATGATGAAGACATTTTCTTACAGTGACGGAGATGACAAACTTTTTTCAAGGAGTGCTCGAGGACTGAAGGGTGGGGCCAGCTTAACAGGTGCTTGGAGGAATGACTCTAATTTAAGTAACGGTGCAAGTGGTCGAAACAGTGATCAGAATGGTGCATTTGGACATCCATCGCCAGACAATAGGAAAGAAATTGCTTCAAACACTCGCAGCATAGCAGCCCTGGCTGCTAAAAAGAGGTCAAAGGCACACAGCGACCTTTTGAACTTGGAACGGCAATTCGGAGGTGAACCTCGGACATTGTATAGAAATTCAGGTGATAAGAGTAATTCGGACAATGATTATTTATCTCCATCCACCCTGGCGAAACATGACAGGAACTATGGAGAACTAGTGCTACCCCCTCTACATAAACCCCCCAGTGAGGATAACCTGGATAACATATCTACAGGGACTAAACAGAGTACTAACACAGACAGCACACTGCCTCCACTGAGGAACGAGAATAATTTCAGGCGAGGGGATATAAAGAGGAATAGAAGAACAAGGGGTTATGATGTAAGTAACATCCTTACATGGTCAAATCTAAGATTAAAACAGATGAAACAAAGTACATGTATATTATATCTGATACAGTATAAGAGGGCTTTGTCATCAAAATTATTTTTGTGCATGACTATTTGATGCATGTAGATCAATGTAAAGCTTAAGCATGGAATTTTAAGACAATTAATTTTTTCTTGATTTTGTCCCCTTCTTTTCCTTCAATCTTTATAGAATAAGTTTTCTGGAATCAATGCTAATCACTTATTGGTTTCTTCACTAGGTAACTCAGAATAGAAGGTCCCAGTCCCTTGGAGACAATGGAAAATCAGGTAATAATAATAAAACAGTGTCTAAGGATGACTCTTTTGTCAGTTACAAGTCAGGTACAAAATCCCAAGCTGCTAAATCTAGAAAACCAGCAGCTGCCAGGGCAAAAATATCTAAACCAATGAGCAAGTCCATGGACCATTTGAATGTTCTCAAACACAGTCAGCAAGAGAGTTCAATGTTTAGGACTCGTCCAGAAATGGGTCAAAGTGCTAGAAATAAACTTCCAGCCTTGGAGAAAAAGTACCAAAGACAGATATCCAGTGCCCCTGAGGAGCAACCTGCAAATTCTTCCCTGGAGATCCCAAGAACTGCAGATACCTGTAGTAGAGAAGTGGAGTTATTGAGGCAGATTTCCAGTGCCCCAGAAGGACATGCCAGTGTTTTAATGGAAGACCCCGATTCCATTGGCAGGATATCTCCAAGGGATTTAGTTACCAGTACCCCAATTCATATTGACCCTTGTTCCTCGAGGAGGTCCTACACACAGATGACTCCTCAGAACAAGTTTTTGCTTGGAGTGACACAGGGCATTGGAGAAGAGAACACACTGTCTTCTATTTACTCAGAGGGAACAGTCACTGATATAATGAAAACGGGGGCAAACAGGCCAGTCACTCAGGGGATGAGAAGAGATCAGACATTTATTTCAAGTGGCTCAAACCTAAGCTTGACTGTTGAGAAGTCAGAGGAAAAAGATCAAGGAATATCTAAGAAAGGCAATAGAGGTATTTCTAGTAGAGGCTCAACCATTAGATACAAGGATAGAAGACAAGTTCACTCAAAAGTGGCTGGGTTTAAGGACAAAGCTCCAGGTAAAAAGACAGTTCAGCCATCCAAATTCAAATCAAATGGAACAGTGAGAGATTCCAATGACAAAAGCCCCAAAACTGCAGAGGTGAACTCTCCAAGAGCATTATCTGGAAACCAAGAAGCACCTGTGAGATCTGAAGACGGTGCTGTTTTAACAAAGGGAGCAGATGAGGATGAAAATTATGAAAGTCTGCCTTCAAGGGAGAATACTGTTGTTGCTGATGCAGATGATGATGTGGAAGTTGGGGAAGAAGCAAAGGACATTGCCAAAAAGGTTCAGGGTTCAACTCCTAGAGATGGTGACAGTACCAAACAATGGGCACAGGCAGCTCCTCTTCCCCAACCTAGAAAGAGCATTGCAAACAAGAAGAAAGAGGGAGTTACAAAGTCTTCTGACTCAGCTGTACCCAGTAAACATACCTCTCCTTTTCCAATAGTACCTCCCATTAAAGGCTCTCACATCAGTGAGAGTATGGAAACAAGCAGTGTCTTAGTCTCTGTGATAACAAATGATAGCTTAGCTTCCACAAATCTAGTAGACAGTAGTCTGCTAACAGAAAATGAATCCCTGAAAAATGATGATAAAAATAGAGATATCTCAAAGGACAATGTCAAATCTAGTCTGAAGACTAACAAAAGTGTGAAGCGAAAGCCATCACAGAAGAAGGTTAGACCATATGCAAAAGTCAACAGCTCCAAACCAGTGCCACAGAAAGTGAAGAAGGCAGACAGTTTCCTGAAGATTGAAGGGAAGCCCCCTACTGGTGCCAGGCCTAGAAGTGCACGGAATGGTCTGATCTATACTCACAGGAGTCGCCAATCAGGCGAGAGCACTGAGACTAATCCTATAGGTAGGCCAGTTAAGTGTGGAGCAGAAAGTGCAGTATTTCACAGTGCAAGGAGTGTTCCACTGGGAGCTGAGAGTGATTCACTTTGAGCGCAGAGTATTCCATTTTGTGCAGAGTTTTCATTTTGAACAGAGTGATGCATTTTTTTAGCACAGAGGTGATGGGGTTGATTACCGCATCTCATCGAGGCAGATGGCTTATCACTTTTTGCAAGCACTTCATAAAATGTACAATGTGTACAGAAAATTTTGCACAGTTTGAGATTGATTTTGGGGTGAAAAGCAAGGAATTTCACTTTGGAGGTTAACTACACAGTTGAGACTCTGCACAGCAGTGCAACACAAAATTATGCATCCAGAAATTTTGAAGTGATATATTATTTGCATGATTTAAACTAGCACAGTTCAGAAGCTTCAAAGAAAATTACATGAATCCAGTTTTGTAACATTATTTTAAAATCAACAGTATTAGATATTTATGTAATAAACATGTATTTCACTTCTTTCATTAAAAGTAAAAATGAAATATATATTTCAAGCAGACAGTGTAGAATGTTATTGCTTTTAAATATGGTGTAGATGTATTTTAAAATCTATGTCCATTAATGGAAAGATAACTTGTATTTTGCAGGTGACAGTAGGGAGTGGACGCCCCCTGGTGTTACAAAAAGAGGTGGCAAAACTAAACGCTTCAATAACAGAGGTGAGAATTTATCTTTGTCTAGTACGTAACAGGGTTGTATTATAACCAGGTGACATTTGACTTCTCGTTTATGCCATCTTTTCTTTTTATTTAGTAATCCAGAAAATGTTGTATCTATTTATGAGCTTTGTGTTTTATGTATTTCAGGGTCAAATGAACATAATGGCAACACAAATAACAGGAAGAAGGCTCCCACAATCCCCTCGTACAAGAAGGGGGACATAACTGTGATGGGATTCAGCCTGCCTCGATAGATCTCTGCTCCTTCACGGCTATAAATTAACTTGTCTCTGTCTAAGTGAACAGGATCTTGCCACTTTATTTTTCTAATAAGTCGCTATAGTGTCTTATTGTACGTTAATGAGAATTTAAAGTGTGCTTTGTTTACATTCCCTGTATTCCTGTTTGTAAGCCTGTATGTTATAATGGCTGAAGAAAATTTGAATTTTTTTATACCCTAAATAGAAATTACAGACCGTCCATATTTATTTACTTGAATAGTCATGATAACGTTTAAGGAGAAAAAAAAATGAAAATGCTTACATCCTCTATGAAAAAACACATTGGCACTGTTAAATAATTTGTTCCAGGAGAAAATTCAATTTTTTCCTTAGATATTTTTTATCTCTTAAGGAAAGTGTTATTTTTTATGTGACTGCTTGTGAAACATTTTTTTAATCGTATGAATGTTTTTATCGTGTGAGCAATGAACTGCATGAAATATTGTGCCAATTAATTGAAAGACCTTTATTTTCACAGACATATGAAAAATTTTGTTTAAATTCTTGTTACCATTTCCTGATCACTGTTATTTGAATATTTTCATATGGGCATATTACTGTGAATTTAAATACTTCAGAAATCTAAACTGTATATGAAAAACTGTGCTTGACTAAAAAAGATACAGACATTTTTAGTAGAGCAAACTTGCTTTAATGTTGCAGCAAAGATATGCTCTGCTTCTCTTATACCGGTAATCCTATTATATACAACACTATACAACAATGTAATTTTGGTTTCTCCTGCAGAAATACAATATCTGAATATGCATGTATACAAAAATATTAAGCTAATAAGGACTCTTGTAACTGTGATTGTGTTGGTTTTATTTTACTTTGGGTAAATTTTTCATCTTGCCATAAGAGAATCTGTGATACGAGAACTGCTGATAAATATCTGTTTTTCGTGTAATAACTGTGTAACCAGGTTGTTGTATGAAAGAGTTATTCTTTTCATTCCGTGTCATCTTTTTTTCTTGTTCATGGAAGACTTTATTCTTTACAATCGATATTAATTCCTAAGATTATGATTTTCCTTAATAACATAGATAGAACTAATGCGTTACTACCGGTATTTTATAAAATTTATTTGAATCCTGATATGGAAAAAAAATATTGGCAAACCTCATTTTCTTAAACAAGATGGGACCAAGAATAAACTTTGAAATATGATTAAAGATATGTGGTTTATACACATGAAGAAAAAAAGGTCGATACTTTGACATATCCATTGTATTCAAGTTTTAGATACCAAAGTATGTACCAGATTTCTTTGATTTTTTTTTTTAAATTATTTTACGGAGGAAATCCCACAGTACTAGAGCTACCGTCCATGCATTGTATTTCCTGTCAAACTAAATTTTTTTTCATCTGTTTATTGTTATTTATCATTGTTTATTTTTTAGAACAAATTTTCTGTTAATCTGTTATTTGTTTTCTTTATTTTTTGTGCTTGAGTGAAATCATGCAATAATATTTGGAAATGTGTTACTGAAGGTTTTTTCAGTAAATAGAAGGAATTTGTTAATGCAATGTAAATATTTTACATTATAGATAAGTCTGCTGATACTGAAAAGTGACCTTGAATTAAATTCTAAAAATTTATTTTGAAATTGCTTGACATGAGCTTGGATTTCTGGAGCTTGGAAATTTTGATTTTCAGACCGTGCACCAAAGTAGTACTGGGTACCTTAGAGATGTATGCCACACCAAATAAATCATATTTTTCAAAAACAATGTTTTAAAGATTCTGTAGTAAAAGTTTGGTGTTGTGAACCTTCTTAATTGTTCGCATTACCCGGTATTTGATTTTGAATATTAGTCATAGATGGTAGATATTTTATAAACATTTGAATCAAATGACATTAAATGAATAATGTATACTTCAAGGACTAAGAATAGAATTCTACATTTTATCATTTGGAAGAGGGGGGAGGTATTACTTAGTCATTTACATTTCTAATTAATGTTTCAATAGAATGAATTCTTGTTGCATGCATTGTAATAAATATGAAATAAATCTATTTATTTGATAATTTTACCTCCATTGTTTTGTTCCCTGTGAAAGTTGTAAAAGAAAAATTTTCACTTCCATCCAGTTATCTGTAGGCTGAAGGTCTGTTGCAAAAAAAAATTCAAACATGAACAGCTGATGAAGGAGAGGGAAGAAAGCTTTTATATCTAAAAATGTGAATTAAATTGCTTTCTCAAAGTTCTATTTTGACCCCTTGGACTTGAAGTTTTGACTTATTAAAAAAAGTTAACCTTGGCAAAAGCTGCTGCACCTGAAGAGATGGAGTGCTCATATTTGACATGACAACTTTCGATGATTAGTGACCTCGACCTTGAAGCTCTGTCTGTGTCACAAAAACTTTAATATTGTTCATAAGTTACTCTTAAGGACATACGCAGCATACTTACCCACTGATAATTAAGCTCCATTAATCGAAGATTAGGGAGTATATAGTTTTTGTCGTGTCCATCCATCTGTTTGTCTGTATGTCTGTTTTGTCCGTAAAAACTTTAACCGTGCTCATAACTTTTAATTTAGTGGAGCCATGAGTTTCATATTGCACATGTACAGGGTGTTTCATAATATATGTTACATTTTTAAATCTAATTATTTTTCTTACCTATCATACTTCTATTGCAAACTATATATCATTTTAAACATCAAATCCTGCATTTTTGTTCCATGTGAAAAAGTCAAGGCAGTCATGGTGTTACAATGATTAATTGTGCTATAAACGCAGATATCATAATTTAAATATTTTTCGAAATGGACTTAAGTTATGCACTCTGTACTGAATTGTAAAGCTGCTTTTGTTTTCAATTCATGTGTCCAATACTCATTTAGAAGTTGATGAAATACATTTTCCAAAAGTATAGAAGCTTTCTAGAATGCTTATCAGAAGGCTTATAACAAGGTTAAAGGACAGGGGCAGGCAATATGTGATAAATGATACGGTATTCCAGAAAGCCTAAAGAAGCGGAGATTTATTTTGTGAAATGGAGACTTTTAGTGAAGCAAACTTATGAGAAAAGTGTCAGATAGAAAATTTCAGAAATTGATGCTGGCAATATTAGCATTTTCAGCATACATTGAACTTTGAAATATGATTTAAAGTTAAAAGCCTACACATTTTCAAAATGCAAGGAAAGAGCTTGACCTTTGCATTCGACAATCTCAATCTTTGGGCTCTTTTCTATAGGGGTTCTTAAGGAACAGGGTCTACTATCCTAGACCACAGATACTTACTGAATGACCTCAAAAAGAACATAGATCTTCAAATGATGAGTGTCTACGCAAAAATATGTGACAAGTTTATTCTCTATACAAATTTCAAGGGGCAACTTTCATTTGTTGTTGAAATAATGGAGATCATTTCGAATTTGTAATGGGAGCTTATTATGGGCGACGGAAAGGGAAAAAAAGACGTTTATGCAAAACTAACAATTTATTTTTATAAACATACTGAAATACAAAACAGACAACCTTAAAAATAAAATCAGCAGACTCGTTTGCAAAATCAACAGACTCCGATGCAAAACCAACGATCGCCAATGCAAAACTAACAATCATTCACTGAATTGACGCTAGACGGCGTGCTAAAACAGACATTACCTGAATTAACGCTAGATGGCGCGCAAGTTTTTCTACGTCATCTTTATTTGTGTACTTTCATAGGAACGTGAATGATTGTTAGTTTTGCATTGGTGATCGTTGGTTTTGCATCGGAGTCTGTTGATTTTGTTTTAAAGGTTGTCTGTTTTTTATTTTAGTATGTTTATAAAACAAGTTGTTAGCTTTGCATTAACGTCTTTTTTACCCTTTCCGTCGTCCATAATGAGAGTGACGCACGAAATCAACGAACATTGGTCCCAGAGGAACATTGATGATTCCACAGTTCTAAATTTAGATCAGCCACTACCAGGAATATATCAACTACATTCTCTCGAATTTAGGGAGGGAAATTTTAAGACATTAAATTCCTCTTTGTATTCAAAAAGTATTAACTCACGTTTGATTTTGCCGCCCTTATACAGTTTTTGGACTAACTCATCCACCAGTTCATTAATAGCTTCCCGACTTACCATTTAGCAGTGAGGTCGAGAGATCTTCGTGCCAGCACTTAATGTGACACAGGACTCGGTTTATACGATCTCCTCCGAAAGATCATTGTCCAATCCAGCCGAGGGATTCGAACCTGAGTTGTAAGGATCAACTTACACCACGACACTACAACAAATGATCTGACCACTGTTCCACGTAGGGCTTATCAAATCGAATTCCCTTAGTCTGTAAATGTACCATTCAAGTTTTGCCAACCTCTTCAAAGTACTGCTTAACAAGATTTGTGTGGACCTGGTCAGGTTTTGGTTCCTTAGGTTGGGGTAGCATGGCCCGGATGTCTACGATTTCTGGGTGTTCCTCGCCCGTATATCCAGGAGCCGTTTTCCGGGGATCCATTGTTGATCTGTTAAATCTGAATGTTGCAGATAAGTTATATGTTCATAAGTCAGGCATAGAGTAAAATATAGTTATTTTGTATCTTTAACATGTTTGTTTTTTTAATGCCCCTATAATCCAGGATTCGGGGGTCGATAGTTTTTTTGAACTGTAGGTTTGTCTGTCTATCTGTCTGTTTGTCCGCAAAAACTTTAACCTTGTCCATATACATATAACTTTTGATTGGATGGGTCTGTGGCTTTCATATTTTGCCTCTGCAGTTCTTGTGACTAGACTTTCCGTTGGGTACTACCAAATTTGACCTTTTGACCCTGACCTTAGAGTTTGACCCACTTTTAAAAAAACTTTTAAAAATTAGCCATATAATTTGAACAGTTGGTAGCTGGGCTTTCATATTTTATATGTTTATCACTTATGAGAAGACCTTCCGTTGGATACCAACAATTTTGACATTTGACCTTGACTTTGGAGTTCGACTTGCATTCAAAAAACTTCAACCTTCGCCAAAAGTTCACTGTTGCCATAAAGGGCCATCAGTGTTTCACAAACGCATTTTGTTTTTTATTAATTTTATCTTTGTGTGTTATATTTAAGCAAGATAAATTATTTCTACTATTTTTATTGGCATTTTTTTATATGAGTAAGTAAAACGACTCAAAAACTATGTAGAAAGTCCCTGTTAGACTTTCCCTTTTGTATCCCGCTTTTAATTGCCAAAACAAGGGAAACGTTTTATCTTTGTATGGAATTTTTAAGATAGATCAATCATTCCTCTTCATCAACATTTTTTACTTCAACATTTCCCTTGACCTTAAGGACAGATGATACAAACAATTTTTTTTCTTTGGAGGAGACTTAATATCATGTCACAAGTTTAAAAAAGAGGATAATTCTTAGATTTTTTTCTCCTAAGAACTGGAAAATGAAATAGCAAGCCAGGTGAATTTTATCAGGAAAAGCAAAATGGTAAAAATCAGCCTATATGATATTGCTGATTTCTTGTCATTTTGCTTTTCCTGATAAAATTCACCTGGCTTGGTATACTTTTCCTAAGTTTATATTACACTTTTAGCACCAAATAGCATGTTCTGAAATTTGTTTTCGTCTGTAAACCTTTACTGAGTGTGATTTGTCTATATTTGCTTTTATATTGAAGTATTACCAATATTTTCCAAGTCTATTTCATTTTTCACTTCTTAGGAGAGAAAAATCGAATTATCCACTTTTCTAAACTTCTGACATGATATTAAGTATCTTCCACAGAAAAAAAAATTGTTTGTATCATCTGTCCATAACCACACTTTTTTTATGTGTGTAGCTCAGACTCCAAGAAAGAACGATTGACAGGAATCGGGGAGCACTTGAAGAATGAAAAAATATTGAACTAAATGAAATTATAACATTCTATTGATGTATTGTCTTTGAAATAGGAGTGACAAATATTTTCCATATAGTGTCTTTATTTTTGTTTAAAAATAACTCGAATCAAGGTTAGATGAGTCATTTGGTACAACATGTTATATTTTTTAATACGTATTTCTGAAAATTTGTTATCTTTGGCCTGGGTCATCTCTCCAGGTTTCAGAAAAATATTTGTGTGTATTTATATTCAAAGAAACAAATAAACATTTGTAAAATTACATAAAGAATGAACTTTTTAAAAGAAAAAAAATGACAAATGATTTATTTATGAATGTGTTGTTGTTTTAATTTTATTTCTCACCTTATGTTTTGACACCGTAAGACTTATCAAAAAACTTTTTAGTTCATGATACTGGATATTTAAAGTTATTCCAAAAAACGGTTTTAACTTCGATGCAGTTATTGGCCCTTTCACCGTTAAGCTTGTTATCGCTACTCCTCAGAAACCGTAAACCATAGAGATACAGAACCTTCACCATTGTCTTAAACTAATTTAAGAGACTTTTCAATCTATTCATTGCTAAAGCTTTCTTTGACCCCCTCAATGAGTAATTGCCCCTGAAAGTTTATAAATTTTACAAAAAATTAAAAATTTTCAAAACGAAAAGTCGTAGAGACATGAAACCAACTGCATAACATTCAATGACCTTTTGCCTTCAAATTCATTTCAAGGTCAAAGGTCAAGGTCATTCCAAATATGAGAAATAAATTTCTCTTAATAGCTCTTATGTCCTTAAACATATACTATCTATCTTATGTCTTTAATATGTACTTTTGAAACTCTTTAGAAGATATAATTCTTGGCCCCTAAGATTGACCCTTTAAAAAGTTGTTGCCCCTTGTGCTAAAAACCCTTGTTATTGCTACTCCTCTGAAACCGTAAACCGTAAAGGTATGAAACCTTCACCAATGGCTTTGCCTAATTATGGGGACTCTTCAATCTATTCATTGCGAAAGTATTCGGTGACCCCTTCAATGAGTTATTGCCCCTGAAACTTTTTGAATATCACAAATAATTAAAAATTTTTAAAATGACAAGTCGTAGAGACATGGGACCAACTGCATAAGATTCATTGACCTTTGACCTTAAAATTCATGTAAAGGTCAAAGGTCAAGGTCATTCAAAAATGAGAAATTTAGCTCTTTTCATGTTTCTTTTGTCTTTCAACATATACTTAATGTCTATGCATCATTGATATGCACTCTTAAATTTATTTCAAAGATTTCATTCTTGTCCCCTAATATTAAACCTTTTAAAAGTTATTGCCCCTTGTGCAAAAAACCTTGTTATCGCTACTCCTCCCAAACTATAGACGGTAAAGACACCAAACCTTCACTAATGTGTTAAGGGTCTTTAGGCCTAACTTCATGTATAAATGCAAAGGGATCTGATGACCCCTAATACGAGTTATTGCCCTTTAACTTATTTATACTAAATATAAAACCTTATAACTTGAAAATTATAAATCGTAGAAGCATGGGGTCAATTGCATTGCGACCAAAACCTTGAATAATTTCTCAAGGTCAAAGGTCAAGGTCATTTCATATTTCTTTTTAATTTTTAATTTTTTCTATCCTTTAAGACAATTTTGGTTTCTTATTCATGGAATTTGATTTTAAGGAGTCAGATATAAAACAAAATTGAACAATTCAAAGAAGGTGGAAAGACCTCTTATTGTTCTGTGAACAATAAGTCTCCTAGTTATTCTTTTTTTTTTTAATTAGGTCTTTCCACCTTTCTGTGGAAAGACCTCTTGAAATGCTTCTGTTTTTTATTTTATTTCTGTTTTGACACCGTAAGACTTATCGAAAATCTGTATAGTTCATGAGACTGGATATTTAAAGTTATTCCGAAAAATTACCCCCATGTTTTAACTTAGACCCCTTATGCAGTTATTGTCCCTTTCACCGTAAAGATTGTTATCGCTACTCCTCCGAATCCGTAAACCGTAGAGGTATGAGACCTTCACCAATGTCTTCAACTAATGAAGGAGACTCTTAAATCTATTCATTGCGAAAGTTTTCTTTGACCCCTTCAATGAGTAACTGCCCCTGAAAGTTTATAAATTTTACTAAAAATTAAAAATTTTCAAAACGAAAAGTCTTAGAGACATCAAACCAACTGCATAACATTCAATGACCTTTTGCCTTTAAATTCATTTCAAGGTCAAAGGTCAAGGTCATTCCAATTATGAGAAATAAATTTCTCTTAATAGCTTCATTAAACATATGCGATCTATCTTATGTCTTTAATATGTACTTTTGAAACTCTTTAGAAGATATAAATCTTGGCCCCTAAGATTGACCCTTTTAAAAGTTGTTGCCCCTTGTGCTAAAAACCCTTGTTATCGTACTCCTTGGGTAAAGGGGAAAAATTGTTAAAATCGTAAACCGGGGAGATAAAGGTATGAAACCTTCACCACTGGCTTTGTAATTATCAAATTTCTATTCAAAAATCTGTGAAAGCATTCGTAGTGACCCCTTCAATGAGTTATTGCCCCTGAAACTTTTTAGAAATATATACAAATAATTAAAAATTTTCAAAACGGCCAGGAAAGCAAACTTATGTGGGAGCATCCTTTGTAGAGATATTAAATTGTTAAAATCATTACCCCCGAGGTTAGGGCTTGGGAATCCAACTTTTACATAAAATATATAGAACAAATCTTTATCTTTGATCATGAAATTATTGCAAAGGTCAAAGGTCAAGTTTTACATAGTCATTTTTAAAAATCCAAAATTGAGAAATTAAGCTCTTTTTATATCTTTTTTGTCTCTTAACATATATATAGAACAAACTATCTTAGCATCATTAATATGTATTCTTAAAACTATTTAAAAGGTTAAATTGGTATATAGAACAAATCTTTTAAAATCTTCTTGTCAAGAACTACAAGGCCAGGAAAGCTGAAACTTATGTGGAAGCATCCTTCGTGCGAAAAATTTGTTATCACTACTACTTCAAAACCATAAACCATAGGAATATGAAACCTTCAAAAACCCTTGTTGTGTGTTATTCATTGCGAAAGTATTCAACCCCTTCAATGAGTTATTGCCCCTGAAACTTTTTTAATTTTAGAAATAATTAAAAATTTTCACGAGAAGTGATAGAGACATGGGATCAACTGCATAAGATTCATTGACCTTTTATCATGAAATTAATGCAAAGGTCAAAGGTCAAGGTCATTCCAAATTTGAGAAATTAAGCTCTTTTCATATCTCTTTTGTCTTTAAACATATACTTAATGTCTTTGCATCAATAATATGTACTCTTAAAACTATTTTAAATATTTCATTTTTGTTCCCTTTTGTGCCAAAATTAACCCTTTAAAAAGTTATTGCCCCTTGGTCTTTGACTAATTGAAGGAAACATTGTAATCGCTACTCCTTCAATGAGTTATTGCCCCTGAAACCGTTTTACTAATAATTAAAAATTTTCCTGTAGAGACACGCAAACCTTCACTAATGTCTTAAAGGTCTTTAGGCCTTACTTCACTGTTATTAGCATCATTAAAGGTTCTTGATGTTTCAAAGATTATATGAGTTATTGCCCTTTAAGTTTTTTGTACTTACTATTAAACCTTATAACTTGAAAACTATAAATTCATAGAAGCATGGGACAAAACTTCAACCTTTGAGTATTTTTTAAAACAAGGTCAAGGTCAAGGTCATTCATTTTTTTTTTGCATTTTTTCTAAGGATTAAGGGAGTTTTGGTTTCTTTTTTTCTTGGAATTTAATTCTTAGTAGTCTGATATAAAACAAATTTAAAATTCAAAGAAGGTGGAAAGACCTCTTATTGTTCTGTGAACAATAAGTCTCCTAGTTATTTTTCCGCCGCATGTTTTTTTGTTTGAAGACTTATCAAAAAGATTAATAGTCCATAAGAATGTACTCCTTACAAGATTATTGCAGTTCACCCTACTTAAATAAACCTTGACCCCTTTCGAAGTTATTGCCTCTATTGCAAGAAATGCTTGTTATCGTTACTCCTCGGAAACTGTAAACCGTAGAGTTATGAAACCATTACCAATGTCTTCAACTAATTAAAGGGACTCTTCAATCTATTCAATGCGAAAACATTCTTTGACCTCTTCAATGAGTTATTGCCCCTGAAACTTTTTGAATTTTACAAATAATTAAAAATTTTCAAAACAAGAAGTCGTAGAGACTTGGGACTAACTGCATAAGATTCATTGACCTTTACCTAAAAATTCATGCAAAGGTCAAAGGTCAAGGTCATTCCAAAAATGAGAAAATTAGCTCTTTTTGTTTCTCTCTTGTCTTTCAACATATATTTAATGTCTATGCATCATTAATATGTACTCTTAAAACTGTTTGCAAGATTTCATTCTTGTCCCCTAAGATTAAACCTTTTAAAAGTTATATCCCCTTGTGCAAAAAACCTTGTTATCGCTACTCCTCTGAAACTGTAAACCCCAGAGACACCAAACCTTCACTAAAGACTTGAGGGTCTTTAGGCCTAACTTCACTATATAAGTGCAAAAGAATCATGACCCCTTATATGAGTTATTGCCCTTTAACTTCTTTATACTTACTATTAAACCTTATATCTTGAAAACTATAAATGGTAGAAGCATGGGGTTAATTGCAATGTAACCTTTGACCTTGAAAATTTTTTCAAGGTCAACACATCAATTTTTTTTTTTTTTAAATTTTCATTTTTTTTTCAAGCCATTTCCCTTAAAATTAAATTAAGAAAGTAAAATATAAAACTATGAGAAATTTAAAACGGTGGAAAGACCTCTTATTGTTCTGTGAACAATAAGTCTCCTAGTTTATGAATGTGTTGTTTTAAATTCCAGATTGTGTGGCGATGGCAGCTCAGTGCAGTCATCAGAAGTTGAATTGTTTTTGTGCCAAATCAAAGGTTATATTGAAATTTCATTTAATGAAGTATGAAAGGTGTAATAGAGAAAAAAATGGTTCAGTTGCACGTGAAGAGAAGTAAAGTAAAGAAGTAAAGAAGTAATGTTATAAAGTTGTTTTACTGTATTACATCGATTTGTAAAATTTGTCCATTTGGTACCAATCAAATTTCATTTAAACAATAAATGTTTAGTACACTATTCAGATCGTATGCCAAACTCGCCTATCTTCTTGTTCAGGATAATTCTATCAAAAGTATTAGCTCAATTCAAAAAACTTATTCAAGGTTTTTAAATCAAAAACGCACACACCAATGCAATATGTTTTATCTGTCCTTCATAATGATTCAGTTGGAAAACTAGTTCTACTTGTGTGCCATATGCTTATATTGCAAAGTTCATGTTTTGTTCTGGGAGACAAGAAATAAGTGTCAGATTAAAACGTAAAATAATGGCAGTGTGTAATAAAGAATCTGGTAAAGTATTATCAAATTTTAATGAAATTTCTATTTTTAGTAACCATGACAACACCGTTTGTACATAGCAAAGGAAGATTAAAAACCGAATAAACAGAACAATTATGTCTCTTTATCTTAGTGTAATCTACTTGTGTGCCAAGTTATATTGAAATCAGACCAAAACTGTAGGAGAAGTAGCATTTTGAAAGAAATTTACAGAAATTTCTATTTTTAGTCACCACGGCAACACCGTTTAAGGAAATCAAAAACCGATAAATCTATAGTTATGTATCTTAGTGTAGTCTACTTGTGTGCCAAGTTATATTGAAATCAGAGCAAAACTGTAGGAGGAGTAGCATTTTGAAACAATTTTACAGAAATTTCTATTTTTAGTAACCACGACAACACCGTTTATCGAAATCAAAAATCGATATACAGAATTATGTATCTTAGTGTAGTCTACTTGTGTGCCAAGTTATTCTGAAATCAGAGCAAAACTGTAGGAGGAGTAGGAGCATTTTGAAAGAATTTCACAGCAATTTCTATTTTTAGTAACCACGGCAACATCGTTTATCGAAATCAAAAACCGATACACAGAATTATGTATCTTAGTTTAATCTACTTGTTTGCCAAGTTATATTGAAATCAGACCAAAACTGCAGGAGGAGTAGCATTTTAAAAGAAATTTCACAGAAATTTCTATTTTTAGTTACCACGGCAACACCGTTTATCGAAATCAAAAACCGATACACAGAATTATGTATCTTAGTGTAGTCTACTTGTGTGTCAAATCATACTGAAATCAGACCAAAACTGTAGGAGAAGTAGCATTTTGAAAGAATTTCACAGAAATTTCTATTTTTAGCTACCACGGCAACACCGTTTATTGAAATCAAAAACCGATATATAGAATTATGTATCTTAGTATAATCTACTTGTGTGCCAAGTTATATTGAAATCAGAGCAAAACTGTAGGAGGAGTAGCATTTTGAAAAATTGTTTACAGACAGACGGACAGCTAGACAGACGGACAGACAGACGGACGGACGACGTACGCATTACTATCGCATAAGCTCTTCTGGTCTCTGACCAGTAGAGCTAAAAATGGCAGTGTCCATGTTTTGCCATGGGAAACCCGAAATATATCGTTAGTCCGATAAAAAAGTTAAATAGGACGTGCACAATGCCAATATATAACAAAAATTCTGTGAAAGTTTCATTAAATTTCATTCAGTGTGGTTGCAGATAAGAGATGGGTACCCCAAAGTGTAAATGAAGGAAGGACAAACATACAGACGGACGGACTTTTGCCCATCTCTCATCTGTAACTCTTCTTTCTTATACCACTGAATGAAATTTAATGATTTTCTCTTTCAAAGGTTCTTTATTACACAATGAACGCAACTGTGATCTTTTATTTTCCTTTTTGATCTGACACTTATCTCCAGTCTACCAGAGCAAAACATGGACTTTGTCATTTTCATTTTTAGCTTCATGATTTATCTGTTTAACATTGGTTTCTATCAGATAAAGTGTAAAATCGAATAATAAAAACTAAAGTTTAAATTTGCACAACAAAGTTTATTTTTGGTATGAATCATCAATTTTACCTTAGAATAAAAAATAAAGTATCAATGAAAAAAAAATTCACAATCATATCACTTGTTTTTTTTTCCAGAATGGAAAAGGGAAAGGAAAAAAAACTTTCTAGAAACCCTGTTACAACATAATGTTTAAGTTGCACACGCTGCATATCACTAGAATGCACTAAACAAATTATTCAAACATCTGCAATTTCAGAAAGGACCGTTATACGGTAATATATGAAGACATAACATACCAAATTTGCAACCAAAAAAAAAAAGCTGCTGCATATATTATAATTATATAAATTCTTTTGAAAAGCATCAGGGCCGGCCAGGAAAAACTAGAGATAAAATAATTTTAAAAACTCTAGAAACCTGTGTCCGTTGCCAAGTGCCGCTGGATGCAAAAAATCGTTGCGACGGACCTCACAACCTATATCTAAACTTTAAAAATTACAATCTTTTAAACTTATATTTCAAAAATATGAAAACTTTGATGTTACCCGCTTATGTCGGCGGCTAGAAGTGACCAACCTTTATAAAAACCAGTTCTCTACTACACATCAAAATCAATTTGTATTGGTCACTCCCTGACCAATCCATATTACATGCGTATCAATATCTTGTCTCTAATACATTTTCCCGCTATACAAACGAAACGCGGGAAAAATCATTATAAACATATGACAAATTACACGTATAACGAAGCAAAGTTGTCCATCTCTGGCACTTCATTATAAGCACGTTTTACTCTATGTGACATATATATTAAGATCATTATTTTTATTTTGGAAATTGTTCAAAAAGAAAAATTTGTTTCACCAAATTTCTTCTATTTTAATAACAAGGCTTCATAGATGTTTCTTTGTTCTTTCAAAATG